>NC_073247.2:135920151-136223181 GCF_029281585.2 Gorilla gorilla gorilla
TTCTCTGTCTCTTTTGATCTTTGTTGGTTTAAAGTCTGTTTTATCAGAGACTAGGATTGCAACCCCTGCCTTTTTTTGTTTTCCATTTGCTTGGTAGATCTTCCTCCATCCTTTTATTTTGAGCCTATGTGTGTCTCTGCACGTGAGATGGGTTTCCTGAATACAGCACACTGATGGGTCTTGACTCTTTATCCAACTTGCCAGTCTGTGTCTTTTAATTGGAGAATTTAGTCCATTTACATTTAAAGTTAATATTGTTATGTGTGAATTTGATCCTGTCATTATGATGTTAGCTGGTGATTTTGCTCATTAGTTGATGCAGTTTCTTCCTAGTCTCGATGGTCTTTACATTTTGGCATGATTTTGCAGCGGCTGGTACCGGTTGTTCCTTTCCATGTTTAGTGCTTCCTTCAGGAGCTCTTGTAAGGCAGGCCTGGTGGTGACAAAATCTCTCAGCATTTGCTTGTCTGTAAAGTATTTTATTTCTCCTTCACTTATGAAGCTTAGTTTGGCTGGATATGAAATTCTGGGTTGAAAATTCTTTTCTTTAAGAATGTTGAATATTGGCCCCCACTCTCTTCTGGCTTGTAGGGTTTCTGCCGAGAAATCCGCTGTTAGTCTGATGGGCTTCCCTTTGAGGGTAACCCGACCTTTCTCTCTGGCTGCCCTTAACATTTTTTCCTTCATTTCAACTTTGGTGAATCTGACAATTATGTGTCTTGGAGTTGCTCTTCTCGAGGAGTATCTTTGTGGCGTTCTCTGTATTTCCTGAATCTGAATGTTGGCCTGCCTTGCTAGATTGGGGAAGTTCTCCTGGATAATATCCTGCAGAGTGTTTTCCAACTTGGTTCCATTCTCCCCGTCACTTTCAGGTACACCAATCAGACGCAGATTTGGTCTTTTCACATAGTCCCATATTTCTTGGAGGCTTTGCTCATTTCTTTTTATTCTTTTTTCTCTAGACTTCCCTTCTCGCTTCATTTCATTCATTTCATCTTCCATTGCTGATACCCTTTCTTCCAGTTGATCGCATCGGCTCCTGAGGCTTCTGCATTCTTCACGTAGTTCTCGAGCCTTGGTTTTCAGCTCCATCAGCTCCTTTAAGCACTTCTCTGTATTGGTTATTCTAGTTATACATTCTTCTAAATTTTTTTCAAAGTTTTCAACTTCTTTGCCTTTGGTTTGAATGTCCTCCCGTAGCTCAGAGTAATTTGATCGTCTGAAGCCTTCTTCTCTCAGATCGTCAAAATCATTCTCCATCCAGCTTTGTTCCATTGCTGGTGAGGAACTGCGTTCCTTTGGAGGAGGAGAGGTGCTCTGCATTTTAGAGTTTCCAGTTTTTCTGTTCTGTTTTTTTCCCCATCTTTGTGGTTTTATCTACTTTTGGTCTTTGATGATGGTGATGTACAGATGGGTTTTCGGTGTGGATGTCCTTTCTGTTTGTTAGTTTTCCTTCTACCAGACAGGACCCTCAGCTGCAGGTCTGTTGGAATACCCTGTGGTGTGAGGTGTCAGTGTGCCCCTGCTGGGGGGTGCCTCCCAGTTAGGCTGCTCGGGGGTCAGGGGTCAGGGACCCACCTGAGGAGGCAGTCTGCCCGTTCTCAGATCTCCAGCTGCGTGCTGGGAGAACCACTGCTCTCTTCAAAGCTGTCAGACAGGGACATTTAAGTCTGCAGAGGTTACTGCTGTCTTTTTGTTTGTCTGTGCCCTGCCCCCAGAGGTGGAGCCTACAGAGGCAGGCAAGCCTCCTTGAGCTGTGGTGGGCTCCACCCAGTTTGAGCTTCCCGGCTGCTTTGTTTACCTAAGCAAGCCTGGGCAATGGCGGGCGCCCCTCCCCCAGCCTCGCTGCCGCCTTGCAGTTTGATCTCAGACTGCTGTGCTAGCAATCAGCGAGACTCCGTGGGCGTAGGACCCTCCGAGCCAGGTGTGGGATATAGTCTCGTGGTGCGCCGTTTTTTAAGCCGGTCTAAAAAAGCGCAATATTCGGGTGGGAGTGACCCGATTTTCCAGGTGCGTCCGTCACCCCTTTCTTTGACTCGGAAAGGGAACTCCCTGACCCCTTGCGCTTCCCAGGTGAGGCAATGCCTCGCCCTGCTTCGGCTCGCGCACGGTGCGCGCACCCACTGGCCTGCGCCCACTGTCTGGCACTCCCTAGTGAGATGAACCCGGTACCTCAGATGGAAATGCAGAAATCACCCGTCTTCTGCGTGGCTCACGCTGGGAGCTGTAGACCGGAGCTGTTCCTATTCGGCCATCTTGGCTCCTCCCTTTGTTTTTTTTTTTTTTATCAGAGCATGGATAACAGGACATTTCTTACTTAAGCAAATAAGCATAGACTTTGGAGTTAGATAGACCTATTTTGATTTGCGACCTTGGGCAACTGTATCCCAGCTTTGCAACCTTGGGCAACTAATTTTCATTGAGCCTTGTATCAGCCAGTGTTCTATCAGAGAAGCAGAACCATTAGGAGTGATACAAAGCAAAGGATTTATTATGGAGATCAGATCTTATGTAATTGTGAGAGCTGATTAAACAGTTCCTGTAAGTCTGTTGTTCTGGGGCCGGGCATGGTGGCTCATGCCTGTAATCCCAGCACTTTGGGAGGCCGAGGCGGGTGGATCACCTGAGGTCGGGAGTTCGAGACCAGCCTGGCCAACATGGCAAAACCCTGTCTCTACTAAAAATACAAAAATTAGCCGGGCATGGTGGCGCACACCTGTAGTCCCAGCTACTTTGGGAGGCTGAGGCAGGAAGATCGGTAGAACCTGGGAGGCAGAAGTTGCAGTAGCTGAGATCGCGCCACTGCACTCCAGCCTGGGCAACAGAGTGAGACTCCATCTCAAAAAAAAAAAAAAAAAAAGACTGTTGTTCCGGATCTGATGCTGGGCCTGAAGTCAGCAGGGCAGATAGTCAAGAAAGATGGATGTGAAGTGGGAGGAGAGCAAGGTCACACTAGAACTTATGAGGATTAGCTGGAACCCAAATATACCTCTCACAGTCTCTAAGCCTCCAACTTCAAACTTGGAGGTATCATGCAGGAGAAGCTGGTATGCTTCATCACAGAGCTAAACACACACATGGCCCCTGAGTCAGAGAAGCTGAAGGAGGAAATCCCAGGGGAACTAGAGAAGTTGTGGACTATGTGTGTTCTCTCAGAAATCAGAGAAGCTGGCCGGACGTGATGGCTCATGTGGGTAATCCCAGCACTTTGCGAGGCTAAAGTGGGTGGATTGCTTGAGGCCAAGAGTTCGAGACCAGCCTGGCCAACATGGTGAAACCCTGTCTCTACTAAAAATACAAAAATTAGCTAGGTGTGGTGGCACGTGCCTGTAGTCCCAGCTACTGGGGAGGCTGAAGCAGGAGAATTGCTTGAACCCAGGAGGCAGAGGTTGTAGTAAGCCAAGATCGTGCCACTGCACTTCAGCCTGGGCAACAGAGGAAGACTCTTCCCAAAAAAAGAAATCAGAGAAACTGAAAGAGGAGCTTTAGCAGTTGCTGTGGGCTCAGACATGCCCCAAGCCAAAGTTAAGAGCCAGGAGAGAAGAGACAACATACTTAAGCTGCAACCATACCAAGTACCCTCCTCTGATCTTCTGGGCCTAAGAAGATGAGGGCAGCTGCTTCACTTCTGCCTCCCAAGTTTCATGCAACATATATCTGGTGGTGCATGCTAACTCAGCCTATTTAGAATACAGAAGGGAATTGTAGAGATTCTAGTTCCAGCTTAGCTTGGTTGACAGTGTACAAATCCATCACAAGCCGATATCTTAATGGGAATAATAATACCTAATTCACAGGATTTTTGGGAAGAATAAATGAGATAATCCATGTAAAAGTATCTAGCACATAGTAGATAATCAAAATTTTTTTTCTTTCTTTCTCCTACTCTTTGGCCAAGGAATAGCATAATTTCAGGCCTCAGGGCCGTGGAGAAGATTTTATGTATTTATTTACTGGGGGAAGGTGCTGTGGGGACTGTGAGGATACCTGTTTAAATTATTAAATGATTATATCAGATTGCAAATTACTTGTTATAACTATATTTGAGGTTGACTCTGTTTGAGGATGTGGAATATACACTGAATGCCCCAGGCCATTGAAGATACATTTAGCTTACATACATATACAAACAATGAAAACAGATAGAAAGAAATTATATAAATTGGTGGAAAAACAAATTTAATTTATGAAGTCACAGAGTCAAAGAATGTCAGACCTGGTAGGAGCTTAGGAGGAGGTCAAATATTTCAATACTTAATTTTCACAGATGATAAACTGAGGCTCAGAGAGGAGAAGTGAATTGGGTAAATTCACTACTTGTTTGGTCCAGAAACATTTTTTATAGGATTTTATAGGATTTATAGGATTTTTTGAGGATCCTATAGAACTTGTTAAATATATTGTAAGGATATTGTTGAAGACTTCATACACTTTATTATTCGGTATCTTCTACATGACATCCCCACATGAGAAATTTTAGAACTAAGTGCCAGGAAAAACTTTGTTTAACCCGAAGAACTAGTATGCTTTTATTCCTCATGGACAATATAAATCTGGTAAATGATCATGAGGAAACATGATCATTTTGCTTTGGCAGCCAGGATGTTCAGAGCCAAATTTGTAGCCCTAACTTTACTAACCATCTAGGTCTCTATGAGCCTCAATATAGATGTCTTACCTTTGCCTCTGGCTTTGTTGCTTTTTTTCTTCTTGTCTTGATTTTTAGTTAATATAATTTTTATATTTTTAGTTAATATGATTTTTATATTTAATGTGATATATATCACATTATATATTATATATATATATAACATATATATATAAAATAAGTGGCCTCAAATTCTTTGTGGTATGAGGAAGGATATAAACACACAAATAGAAAAATCCTATGTTATTTGACCTCTGTGGTACAGTGAAAAAGCACTGGGCACGGAATAAATTCTAGTCTAGGCTCTGCCATTTTAATAGACTTCTTTGAACTTCAGTTTCTTTGAGCAGCTTGGATATTGTAACTTCTGGTATGATTCAGAAGACA
The DNA here is from genome assembly GCF_029281585.2 of Gorilla gorilla gorilla. Lineage (NCBI taxonomy): Eukaryota > Metazoa > Chordata > Mammalia > Primates > Hominidae > Gorilla > Gorilla gorilla. The sequence goes on from NC_073247.2 coordinate 135,925,187, forward strand.
GCCTTTTTAGAAGAGTATAGAAGTGTCTAAAACCTTGTGTGTCTGCCCCTTATATAAAAAGTGTTTTGGGAAACTTGACTCTCAGTTAAGAGATTCAGGGTGATTTGAAATGAGGATTTTACTCAATTCTGGATAAGAGACCAGAGTTAGATTAAGTTTCTAGATTGGTGAGAGAATAGTACATAAAGTAGAATGTGTTCATTTATTTGCTTTGATTTTTTTTTTTTAATTTAAAAAATTATACGGTAAAATTGACTTTTTGGTGAGTACGCATTCTATGAGTTTTAACACATGTATAGATTCACATAACCACCACAAGCAGGAAACAGAACAGTTCCATCTCCTCAGAAAACTCCCCCTGGCTCTCCTTTTATAGTCAAACTCTCCTCCCACACATATGCCTTGATTTTATTTATTTTAAAATGTCCTCCCCAACATTTTATGAGAATAGATTAAGATAAATTTGATCCAGCCATTCACTTTATAGAGTTCCTACTGTATGCTCACCACTGTGGTAGGTTCTGCAGGCTGTGTAAGGAGTATCATATGTGGACCAGGGCTTCAGGTATGTTACGGTGTGGTTGGCAAGATCAGCTTAATACATTGGAAACAATTAGAGGAGCCTATAAGACACTGTATAAGCAAGTGTTAAATTGGTACAGATCAGAAGATGGGGAAACATCTGTCTGTGTTTGAATATAGGCTTCTGCAAGCGAATGACACACTACTCGTATTTGTATGTATCTTTCTGTGTGAGGACAGACTGAAATGTGTTCAGAAATGTAGAGTTAAGTTTTACCTCTAAAAGGGATATATTAGTCTAAACAGATGAAAGAGAATCACAGGATTGTGAGAGTATTTACAAAAGTCTTCAGAATCTATAGTCAAGGAAGTCTACCTAAGTGCAAAAAACTATTTTATTTTTATAAGATGTGGAGAGACAGATGATTGCCAAATGGCTTTGCTCTGTGTCCAGAGAAATTTAACGAAGCTGACAGCCAGATATCTATTGCAGAAGTCTGACTAGAATTTTCCATTATGAATACAGTGCATGTGAATTCTGAACATATGGCTTCCATCAGTGATCTATGAGGAGGTGATGGAATGTAGGTTGGCGAAGACAAGAGGAAGGCCAAGTCTCTGACTCTAAAGTGAGAGGCAGCTGGACCCCATATGTGTGTATGTTTAGACTTGGAGCCAGCTTTATGTCAAGGGAGTAGGCAGTCACCCAAGCCTCATGATTTGTAGGGTGTAGAGAAAGGATCTTCCTTTGCCAAATTCTTTCCCTACAGGCAAGCCCCAAAGCCCGAACTTTCCATTAGAGAAAGAAACAAAATATTGTGTCTTCCAAAGCCCCTCTTTAAAATATAAGGAGCTGGGTAGGGGGTGGGACACCAACCCATTAAACTGGAAATAGCTATCAGAGTCTTGATGTAGAGCAGTTTATCTAATAAGCCTAGTGAAACTGGAGGGAAGAGTAGGACCCATGAGATGGGGTAGGTCTGTGTGTCTGTGGGTGTGTGCATGTGTCTTCATGTACACACAGTCAGTGTGTTTGCAGAAAACCTGGCCCCCATACAGATTAGAAGGGTAATATTTAGTGCACATTTACATATTCCAGCTCATTTGCTACATGTTGGGTGCCTGCAATGGTTTACTCTCCAAGGTGGCAGGCCTCCCTGGTATCAACCAGGATACAGGTTACTGCAGAGATTTGTTAAGAATCGATTAAGAAGACAACGTTCTGAGGTACCCTTGGCCTGAATATCTCGAAGGGCCTTTTAAGACACCTTCCAGCCAGCCCACGCAGAAAGTGGGCGTAAAGTCAGGAGTGTGAAGCCCATGACATGAATGGAGAGAATAGCTATTAAAGAAGTTGTCACTTCTCTAAAAATAACCTAGATATTTAGGGTACAAGCAGGACTGTCTGGTGTGTATGTGATGAGAGCCAGAAGCCCCACCCTTTCTGAGCAAATGAGGTGATATGAAGAGCAGAACTTTCTGACCATGTCCTTTATACCTGACACCCTAGGTATGGTCCTGTCTTGCATCCTGAAAACTGTCCTTACTTCTCAACAAAATTGCCTCTGGAGTCCTCTTTTCAAGCTATTTTTAGCAATTAGTCCAACCTTGCTAAGCTGCGAAAGCACATAAAGCTTATTTTTCTTTTGAAAATGAAGGAAAATGTATTCTAAGAAGCTATGAAGATGTGCAGGATCTCACTAAATGTTGGATTTGCCTATTTGAAATGTGCAGGACTAATCAGTTCAGAGGATTGTCCAACCCTTGGAATATGGAAGAGCATTGGACCTACAGAGAAGGAACTTCACAAAACTTAAAATCTAGTGCCAAAATGTCTGCTGCATTCATTGATCCTCTTTGACATAAAAGTGTTAATTTGGCCGTGTACGGTGGCTCACACCTGTTATCCCAGCACTTTGGGAGGCCAAGGCAAGTGGATCACGAGGTCAGGAGTTCGAGACCAGCCTGACCAACATGGTGAAACCAAACCCGTCTCTACTAAAAATACAAAAAAATTAGCTGGGCGTGGTGGCGCGTGCTTGTAATTCCAGCTACTCAGGAGGCTGAGGCAGGAGAATCCCTTGAACCCGGGAGGTGGAGGTTGCAGTGAGCCAAGATTATGCTACTGCACTCCAGCCTTGGTAACAGAGTGAGACTCCGTCTCAAAAAAAAAAAGTGTTAATTTATCTTACAATTTGGTGTGATTTCGGTAATTATATAACTGAGCCTTTTGTATTAAAAAGGCAAGTACTTTGCAGATTGGTTTGGGGTGGAGAAAATCAACAAAACCCCATGTGGGTGTGGTGCTGGCTTTTCTGAGTTCATTGTTGGACGGAAAATTCAGACTACTTCTCAGCCTGAGTCATCTGAAAAAATTGGATTTGCTAATTTGCAGGTGGAAAATGTAATGTGCCTGTTAATTTCTTCAGATGATGACATTTAAAGGTGAAAGTGATAATGGTGCTGGGAAGGTGTGCCTGGGGATCATGGGCTTTATGGTGCTGGGTCAGAGCTGCCATTGAGGTCAGGTGAATTGGCTTTGGTCAAAGGGCAGAAGCCAGGGCTCTGGTATAATTTCCCTGTAGATTGATAATGGAAATTTCCCATTACAGCTTGTGGGCATATGATGTAATTGGAGATTCATAAATAGATTTCTTAGGCCCTGAGACCTACTTTCTGTTGGCCAAATTTGTGTTTGTAACTTTTGGATGGTATCCAGCAATGGGGACACTACCAACTTTCTCAATAGCCTGTTCCATTTTTAGAGAGGTCAAGAAACTCTTATTTCTAGCCATGCTGCTCCTACTTAAATCTACCCATTTCTTCTTGGTCAGTGTTTCATTTACATGAGAATAACTTCTCAGCATTGTTCTCTTCAAATTCCTTCATGGACTATTGGACCACACTCCTCAAGTCTTCTCTAGGCTAAGTAACTTTCTGTGGTGATAATGTAGGCCTTTCTCAATTCACCCATAAAGAAATGAGTCTTTAGGATTCTTGCTTTTACAATAATAACGATAACAATAACAATAGCTAATAATTGCCCTTTCTTTTTAGAAAAAGCTGACATTTATGGAGTGCTTACTAATTGCCGGGCAGTGTACTAAGGATTTTACATGTGTTGGTTCATTTTATCTTCCTGATAACCCAGTGCAGGTACGAGCTACTATTTTGCTCTTTTAAAGATTAGGAACTTGAAAGTGAGAGTTAATTTGTCCAGGTTCATACTGTAAGTTTAACGAGTATCTTTCTGTGATGCTCTATGGCTTCCCTGATCATTGAGATTATTCTGGCTTTTTTGTATTTATTGTTCACATATGTCTGTATACACACACACACTCACTCTCACACACATACATACACAAACATATGGGAAAATAAGTGTGGGTAAATTTGCTAGATGCATGTCATGCTGCTTTGTGCCATGCCAAGGTACTAACATCTTTAAAGGAAAGAGTAGCTGACCTTCATCTGTACTGAAATTATTCCCTTAGGAATATTTCATTTCTCTTTTCCATTAATAAGCTGCCTTGAAGAGCAAATTAGTTCTGTGAAGGATGCTACATTAAGTTTCAAAGTGCTAGAGCCAAAGGAATTTTAATATTTTTACCTTTATTCTGTCCACATATGTTGTAGATGATAAAATTCTACAGCAATTCCTACTGTGTGCATTGCCTCTCAGACCTAGAGGCTGTCAGGTGATGGCTAAGAGGAACCACTGCATATCCCAAGTGAATGGACTACTGTATAGGCCACTTTGTAGCCCTTTACAGTCTAGTAGGAGAAATGGGCATAAGCATATGTTGTAGGTGAGAACAAACCATGCTGCGTGTGGTACCTGTGTACTACATACATTTTGAGAGTTGCTCCTGGCCGTTGGAGGAGAGAGTGAAGTGTACATTTTCAGGGGATTTAATAGTGCCTGAAAGTTCAGAAATCCAGGATGTGGCATTTGGTTTTGGATTTGAAGGCAAGGAACCAAGGACGAGTAGAGGAATTCCTGAAGTGGAATTCATTAGTTTTGTATCAGAATTGAGCTGCCAGTCACAGACTGGCACTGCTGTGTGCCATGATGGGCTGGAGGCAGAAGGAAGAGCAGCAAGACTTGGATCCTAAACCTGTCTTTGCTACTTTGGAGGTCTGTAACCTTGGGCAAGTTAAATCTTACCTCTGGGCCTCAGTTTCCCCACTTGTAAAGTGAGCACAAGACCATATGTACCTCATAGGCTTGTAATGGTTAAAAAGATTAATAAATGGGGGATGGCTTTGAGTCTAGAAAGAAAATTAGAAACGTTAGCAATCACTAATAATTATATTTTAGATGTACTCTAGATGAATTTTTTATTAGCTTTTTTCTTTCAAAACTAAGTCTATTACTTTCCCAAATATGTCTCACGGTATGGAATTGAAAAATATTGTTTTTAGCACATGATAGAATAAAGTTTAGCCACTGATCCTATTTTGCCTCCTTTAGCCCAAGCTCTGAGCAGACTTGGGATGGCCTTCCCCTGGTTGGGGACAAGGAATGAGTTTCTCCACTCTTTTTTTTTTTTTGGAGACAGAGTCTTGCTCTGTCATACAGGCTGGAGTGCAGTCGTGCAATCTTGGCTCACTGCAACCTCAGCCTCCCAGGTTCAAGTGATTCTCCTGCCTCAGCCTACCGAGTAGCTGGGATTACAGGCACGCGTCACCAAGCCCGGCAAATTTTTGTATTTTTAGTAGAGACGGGATTTCATCATGTTGGCCAGGCTGGTCTCAAACCCCTGACCTCAGGTGATCTGCCCACCTCAGCCTCTCAAAGTGCTGGGATTACAGGCGTGAGCCACCCTGCCCGACCATTAGTTTTTCAACTCTTAAATTAATGCACTGCCTGCCACTCACCTACTCATTTGGCTTTAAAGCTCATGGCTTGCCCTTAATCAATAGCTTAGGACAGTGGTTTCCAAAGTGGGGATGTATGGATCCACGGGGGTTGTGCAAGATGATCTATTTGGGTGTGGAGAAAACATTAAAATTTCTATTTACTTTTTCTATTTTTTTTTTTAGAGCCCAGGGTCTAAGAAAAACAAAACAAAACAAAACAACTCCTGGGCTCAAGTGATCCTCCTAACTCAGCCTCCTGAATAGCTGGGACTATAGGTGGATTCCACCATGCTTGGCTTACTTCCTAGTGTTTAATCTTTGAATTGACAGTGCTACTCATTTGGACCTGTGTTAGAGATGTGTCACGTATGTTTGTCAGCACCCTGCAGAAAGAGTAGGGGTTTCATAATTCAAAGCGATTTTCAGCAATGGCCTCACTCGTTTTTTGCTTTCAGTATATTGCAAAATACTGTGGTTTACCTGTGCAGGGAGAAGGCTATAGTTTATATAATCTTAACTGATAGACTCTTTTATATGGTTTGTAAGGAGATGGAGAATGACCATGAAAATCTTTAGTGCCACTCTGAGATCTCACTAGTTATCTTGAGGAAAATATTTAAAAAATTGTTCAACTTAGGGATGAGTTACATACAGTATTTTTCTTCTAAACAAAGACAAGTGTTGCAAATTTGCTTATCTTTTCTTGCTAAGCAGTTGGCAATACCCAGAAGATATTGTTTTTTAAAAAGTGAATTTTAATAATGAGTGAAAAGTAAATGCTTTAAAAAAGCATATCTTAAAAATGGATGCTGAAAAATGTTTCTATCTTCTCTGTGGTTTTGTTGCTTTGCCACCTACCATAAAACCCCCTAGTACCTGCATAATTTTAAAAGTTGGAAATAAACATTTCTAACCTCTTTAAAGCTTTTTCAAAGGAAGGATTTTGGAAAATTTTGATCCCATTTGTTAAAAATGGCAATATATCACGCCTTCTGATTAGTTTGCAGGCACAGCTGATTGACATCAGGAAATTAGAAAATTTATTAGACAAATTACAGCAAACACGTTTGAATAATTGAAGGATGAAGTAAAAAACACATTCAGGATTACATATTAAGCATAGACAATGATGTACTTCTGTTTGAATCTATGTATCTTTATGAGCTCTCTTTTTCAACCAAGATATTTATTAAAACCTAGTAAATAATCTGATTTAGAACAAGTCCTTCAAATTGCTGTAACATAAGATTTAAAAAATTAAACAATGTTGGCTGGGCGCGGTGGCTCACGCTGTAATCCCAGCACTTTGGGAGGCGGAGACGGGTGGATCACGAGGTCAAGAGATCGAGACCATCCTGGCTAACATGGTGAAACCCCGTCTCTACTAAAAATACAAAAAAAATTAGCCAGGCGTAGTGGCGGGTGCCTGTAGTCCCAGCTACTCGGGAGGCTCAGGCAGGAGAATGGCGTGAACCCAGGAGGTGGAGCTTGCAGTGAGCCGAGATCGCGCCACTGCACTCCAGTCTGGGCGACTGAGCGAGACTCCGTCTCAAAAAAAAAAAAAAAAAAAAATTAAACAATGTTGAGTCATATAACTTTCATTTGATAAATTATATCAAACAATACTTTTAAGGGAGAACAAAACCATTTTTGTACCATTTAGAGTCTTAAGTATTGCTAACTTTTAATAATTCTTTTAAAATTCATATTTCTGTATATGTTTATATTATAATGTATGCAATAATATAGTTGTACTGTATAAATAATTTGTAAATAAATAAACTCATATTTAATTTTGGGGTGGCATGGGCTTTAAAAACCCGATTGTGTTAAAATTTGGAGGCCGCTAAACTAGACTACTAGCTGCTCTAGACACTTGATAGCGAACATAGCCTTGAGTTATCTGCTACAGTTCCTAGGCAAGAGCCTGGCTGAGAGAGCTGAAATTTAGGTAAGGGACATGCTAACCATCCCTGCCACTGACTCAAATAGGTATTATGCATTCAATCCTTGGCTCAAGCTAGACCATTGATAGGCTACATATCTAGCTTAAGGATAGGTTAAGGTGAAATAGTAGAGCAGGCAAGGTGCTAGAAGGAGAGTATGGGTCAATAACTGGAGAAGGAGAAGCCAGGTGCGGTGGCTCACGCCTGTAATTCCAGCACTTTGGGAGGCCAAGGCGGGTGGATTGCCTGAGCTCAAGAGTTCGCAACCAGCCTGGGCAACATGGTGAAACCCTGTCTCTACTAAAATACAAAAAATTAGCGGGGCGCGACGGCATGCACCTGTAGTCCCAGCTACTCGGGAGGCTGAGGGAGAACTGCTTGAATCTGGGAGGCGGAGGTTGCAGTGAGCTGAGATCACGCCAGGCACTCCAACCTGGGCGACAGAGCGAGACTCTGTCTCAAAAACAAATCAATCAAACAAACAAAAATAAAATAACTGGAGAAGGAGAAATGAATCAAGGTATGGAAGGATTGAAATTTTGTGACACTCTCCATCTCCAGACTGACCCACCTCAGGTCTTAGAAAGGTCATCCCGAGGTAATACTCTACAGCACATCTCATTCCCCTTATGAACCTGCCTCTAGTCAGTCACACAAAGCACACAAGACCACAAAGAAGACAAAGCGCTGAATGGTATTATCTTCTCTTGTTCCTTAATCGTTTTACACATGTAAACCCTGGATAATGTGGTAGTAGTTAAAAGCAAGAACATCAGACAGACCTTAATTTGAATCCTGGTTCCACTGGTTGCTTGCTGGCTCTGACTTCTTTTGAATCCTAGTTTCTTCATCCACAAAATGAAGATACTAATACCTACCTCTTAGGGTAGTTGAGAGAATTAAATTCATAGGAAGCATTTAGTAAGTAATCTGGCATATATCAGGTACTAATAATGATGGCATTATTCACCAGATTGTTACCTCCTGATGGTTGGAACCATGCTAGGTGCTGTTTTTTTTTTTTTCTATACCCACAATGCCTAACACAGATCTAAGTACACACTAGGCGTGCTCATTTACTACTTGTTGAACTGAATAGAATTAGTGGGAAAGACGTGTCAGGACAAAGTTGATTTAGGAATCTAGTGCAATCTGACATTAGAGACTTTCAACTAATTTACTTTCCTTATCTCTGCTGTACGAACTTATTTTATTTTGTTTCAACTTTTATTTTAGATTCAGGAATACATGTGCAGGTTTGTTACATGAGTATACTGCATAATGCTGAGGTTTGTGGTATGAATGATTGCATCACCCAGGAAGTGAGCATGGTACCCAATAGGTAGTTTTTCAGCCTCCGTCCCTTCCCTCCCTCTCCCCTCCAGTAGTCCCCAGTGTCTACTGTTCCCATCTTTATGCCATGTATACCCAATGTTTAGCTTCCGCTTATCAGTGAGAACATGAAGCATTTGATTTTCTGTTTCTGTGTTAATTTACTTAGGATAATGGCCTCCAGCTGCATCCATGTTGCTGCAAAGGATATGAATTCATTCTTGTTTATGGCTATGTAGTATTTTGTGGTATATCTATATATATATATATACTACATTTTCTTTATCCAATCTACCATTGATGGGCACCTAGGTTGATTCCATTCTTTGCTATTGTGAATAGTCCTCCGATGAACATACGAGTGCATGTGTTTTTTTGGTAGAATGATTTATTTTCCTTTGGGTATACACCCAGTAATGAGATTGCTGGGTTGAATGGTAGTTCTATTTTATGTTCTTTGAGAAATCTCCAAGCTGCTTTCCACAGTGGCTGAACTAATTTACATTCCCACCAACAGTATATAAGCATTCCCTTTTCTCCACAGCCTTGCCAACATCTGTTAATTTTTGACTTTTTCTTTTGAGACAGGGACTTGCTCTGTTACCCAGGATGGAGTGCACTGGTGCCATCATGGCTTACTGCAGCCTTTACCTCCCAGGCTCAAGTGATCTTTCCACCTCAACCTCTCAAGTAGCTGAGACTATGGGCGCATGCCACCACACCTGGCTAATTTTTAAAATTTTCTGTAGAGATGGGGTTTGCCATGTTGCCCAGGTTGTCTTGAACTCCGGGGCTCAAATGATCCTCTCACCTTGGCCTCCCAAAGTGCTGGGATTACAGGTGTGAGCTCTGCCTGGTTGACTTTTTTTTTTTTTTTTTTTGAGACAAGGTCTCAATCTGTCATTCAGGCTGGAGTGCAGTGGCACAATCACAGTTCACTGCAGCCTTGACCTGCAGAGCTCAAGTGATGTTCCTACCTCAGCCTTCAGAGTAGCTGGGATTACAGGTGTGCATCACCATGTCCAGCTAAATATTTGATTTTTCTGTAGAGACTGGGTTTTGCTATGTTGCACAGGCTGGTCTTGAACTCCTGGGCTCAAGTGATCCTCCTGTCTTGGCCTCCCAAAGTGCTGAGATTATAGGCATGAGCCACCATGCCCAGCCTTTTTGACTTTTTAGTAATAGCTATTGTGACTGGTGTGAGATGATATCTCCTTGTGGTTTTGATTTGCATTTCTCTGATAATTAGTGATGTTGAGCATTTTTTCATGTTTGGTATGTCTTCTTTTGAGTAGTGTCTGTCCATGTCCTTTGGCCACTTTTTAATGGGGTTGTTTTTTGCCTGTTGAATTGTTTAAGGTTCTTATAGACTCTAGATATTAGACCTTTGTCAGATGCATAGTTTGGGAAATAACTTATTTTTGAAAGCCATTCTGAATTTTTTCTAACCCCAAGTCTTATTGCAATAACTCTTCTCATATATTTATACATATTTCTTCCTTTTAGGGGGAAAATAAAAATCATCCCATTTTCATCAGTGGTATCAGTTTTCTCTTCATCAGTGAAGTTTGAAATATTTGACTTTATCATCTCCTTCAATCCTAGTAGAAGAATGCTAGCAATATCATTTTGCTTCTCTCTGCATAAAACTATTCATAAATGGCTCCTTTCTATCTACTAGTGAAGCCCAAACTCTGAACCTGGCACTGAAGACCTGGCATTTAACCACGCCCCATCTGACCTATCCAAATCTGTTTCCTACAAAGCTTTCTGTTGCAGCCAGGCGAGTCTTACCACTGGGGTCTAAGCACTATGCACAACTCAAACTGTTTTCTTTTGCTAGGTTAGGATATCCCATTTCTAAATGTGAGGCTTTACCTAGCTACTAATGCCCCATTTAGTTCTTTAAGATTGCTCACTAGCTATATCACTCATTTGGATTCTAAGCTCTCTGTTTCATGTGTAAAAGATTTGACCCACCTGAGGGCATGGAGAGGGTCTTATTTCTTATTTCCCATTGTGCCATGTATTGTGCAGAGCACATAGTAAATGATTAAGATGAAAGAACCATGAAGGTGCTTTTTAAACCTAAATAGCCATGGATTATTGAAATTAATCTGTGCATATAATAATCATTTACTGAGTACCTACTGCGCTGGATGACTAGGATGGATGTAAGGACTTTCTAAGTATCCTTTAGGGACTCTCAAAAATTCATAGGGAGGAGAACTTGATAAAAGACTAGATTTTCTGCAGTTAAGTGGGATGAATGCTCAGATTTGGTCATTAAAGTTTTGTGTGACCTCACACACCCATATAATTACAGATATTTAGGTTGTTGATGTATTAACCTAATTGAAGCAAGAATGTGCCCATCAGAAGGGACTTGTTAATATCTTTATTGCTCACTATTATATCTCAGTGTCCAGAACACAGAATTTGGCATATAGCAGTATTTTAAAGGACACTGTTGAATGAACAGTGAGACTTCTGGAGAATTGAATTTACTCTGGGTATGCTGTCAAAGTAAGGCTCCTGGGACCATAAGGCTGAAGGTCACACAATGGAAAGTTCACTGGGTTGTTGCTACTCTGAAAGATTCTTGGAAAATATCTAGCCAGGCTCCCAAAGAGACCTCAATCTGTCCCTTTCTATTAGAAACTTCTTTAAAAGCACTTTTTGGCAGTAATAACACCTTTTCCTCTTATCTGAAAGCTAAAGTAACTTTATACAATTTTCATAAATAATGAAAACACTAAATCTTAGTTTATCTTCTTTTCCATGTCTTGCCTACATTCACTGTGTTACATTTCGTAAATATCACTCCGAGACAACCTACATTAGTTAGTCTGCATCTCTTACTTGTGGTATTTGACACTCAAGTTTTCAGTTGGACACCTTCTTCACTTTTAGCAACCTCATAGTAAACCACACCAAACTATGAGAAAACAGTTATTCCATCACCTCAGAAAGAAGGTAATATGGGAGTCATTTAAAAATAAGTGTAAAAAAACTCAAACTAATTGCTGTTGCTGTTATTGCTACCCACTATAGGGATGGAAAGGTCCTTAAATGTTGAGAATCATTTTCATTCCACTCCGCAGAGCCAAATAATCTGGTCTGTGTGCTGAGTCCAAAAAACACTGCTGCATAGTTTCCTCAAGGAACAAACCAGGGAAAGGGAAGCTGAAACATCACAATAGGTTTTCTTTGTTGTTGTTGTTGTTGTTGTTGTTTTTAAACAGAGTCTCACTTTGTTGCCCAGGCTGGAGTGCAGTGGCGTGATCTCGGCTCACTGCAACCTCCACCTCCCAGGTTCAAACGATTCTACTGCCTCAGCTGCCCAAGTAGCTGGGACTACAAGTAAGCGCCACCACACCTGGCTAATTTTTGTATTTTTAGTAGACATGGGGTTTCACCATGTTGGTCAGGCTGGTCTTGAACTCCTGACCTGAAGTGATCCACCCTCCTCGACCTCCCAAAGTGCTGGGATTACAGGCGTGAGGCCACCACATCTGGCTCACAGCAGGTTTTTAGGTGAAAAGAACTTACAGGAAAGAACCTCCTTGAAAATAAAGGTTATATGTGATGAAAGTACTGCTTTCCAGCCACTGCCTCATCTGTTTTCTCTCTTACATTAAATGGCAGTACTGGTCAAATGCCATTTGCTTCTCTGTTGTTCATGACCTATTTTCAGCACTGTTTCCTTCATTTCAGCCTGTAGGTTGCTATTCCTCAGTGGAAAGAGTGTGGAAGCAAACATAGGATGGAGACTGACATCTTGTGTGTTACTGGATGCTTTCACTCAGCCATATCAACATTGGTCCTATTGCTGGCTCTAGGAACAAGCATTGTAGTCTGGGTTCTGTCTGAGTTGCTCTTCACTTGGCTCTTGGTGTGTTTAACTCCTCATTCTTCATGCCTCAGCCTATATGTCACTTCTTCAAAGAGGTCTACCTTGACCATCCTATCTAACGTATCCACCCCCTCCCCAAGCTCAGTCACTGTCCATATTGAATTCCTTTAATTTCTTTCACAGTAACTTATCTAACTTAACTATCTGAAGTGATCTAGTTTATTTACTTGTTTTTCCTCTCTTCCCTCCCTAGTAGGATATAGCCTTGATGTAGGGATTATGTCTGCCTCATTCAGCTGTTGCATATACCCAGTGCTTAGCATGGTGTCTGGGGCATTCCAGGTGATCAGGAGCTATTTGTTCAATAAATGAATGAGTGAGAAGAACAGAGTGCAATGCAGGACTGTCATAATTTTTCTTTTTCATGGTGGGTATAGCCACAGAACAGAGTCTTCCAAGATTTGTCATGCTCACTGACCTCTCCACACATCTGCTGATTCACACAAGAACAAATGATATAAGTGAAAGAGGAGAATTGTCTCTTTAGTGATTCTAAAGTTTGATGTGAAACTTGAAGGGCTTGGGAGTACAGGTAGCATTTTCATTTCTTTCATAGGGTAAAAGGAATGACATAGGCAGATAATGAAAGATACAGGAACTTGGCTGGGCAAGGTGACTCACGCCTGTAAGCCCAACACTTTGGGAGGCCATGGTGGCCTGATCACTTGAGGCCAGGAGTTTGAGACCAGCCTGGCCAACATGGTAAAACCCTGTCTCTACTTAAAAAAAAAAAAAAAAATTAGCCAGGTGTGGTGGTGCACGCCTATAATTACAGTTACCCGGGAGGCTGAAGTGGGAGGATCGGAGGATCACTTGAATCTAGGAGGTGGAGGTTGCAGTGAGCTGAGATTGAGCCACTGCCCTTCAGCCTTGGTGACATAGTGAGACTCTGTCTCAAAAAAAAAAAAAAAGATGCAGGAAGTTAACAGTAGACTACATTCATAATGTTGAGCAGGATCTAATTTTCTCAAGTGTGCAATAATAGGTTGCTGGTAAAGAATGAAATATAGGACCAGGCCTTGTGGCTCATGCCTGTAATCCCAGCACTTTGGGAGGTCGAGGTGGGCAGATCACTTGAGGCCAGGAGTTTGAGAGCAGCCTGGCCAACATGGTGGAACCCTATCTCTATTAAAAATAAAAAAATTAGCCAGGTATGGTGATGGGTGCCTGTAATCCCAGCTACTAGGGAGGCTGAGGTGGGAAAATCACTTGAACCTGGGAGGCGGAGGTTGCAGTGAGTTGAGGTTGCACCACTGCACTCCAGCTTGGGCAATAGAGCAAGACTCCATCTCAAAAAAAAAAAAAAAAAAAAAGAAACATATTTCGTGAAGACAAAAATAATCTATTTGTCAGGAGATTCACAAACCTCATCAAAAGTGTAAATTTCTAGATTTAACTAAACCAGGTGCCTAGTTAAATTTGAATTTTGAATATCAAACAAACAATGAATAATTTTTTTTAGTATAATATGCCTCATACAATATTTGGTGTCCTGTCTTTTATCTGGCAACGCTGTAAGAGTATTTTCATCCAGTTCTCATTACTCTATATCATTCATAGAGATATTATAAGAACTTTACCAGATGCCTGGCTGACTTCTAGACTTATACTCCTAATTAGGTTGGTGCAAAAACAATTGTAGTTTTCCCATTAAAAGTGCAAGACACTGGAATTACTGTTGCACCAACCTAATAGGAAACAAATTTGTTAGTTTTATAACATCTCATATATACTATACATTACTTAAATGAATGGTTTTATACGACACTTAGCTTGTGACTACTTTGATGCAGGCCAGAGTCTGGCAACATTTCCCAAACCATATTCCATAAAACCATAGGGTCCAATAAATGGTCAAATGTATTTAAATGGTCAAATATATTTACAGAATAAACTGCCCTCTTAGTCGCAGTGCACATTAGGATATTAAAGGTGCTGAAAGTCCTGCAGAAAAGGCCTGCATATACATACTTCCCCCAAATTTGCTTCTGTTTTGAGGCTCCATGCTCTCCAACTGAATTATCTCCCTCTGGGATTCTCATCCTCACCTCATGTGACCAGCCTTACCGAATGCTCTGACTCTGTCATTGGGCCAGGTTCTGGACTGGCTGACTTTCACATTTCCCTCTAGGGGCAAGGAATACAGAAAGCTAAGATTTGGGCCCTGAAGAAACATTATTTCATAGTCTTCCTGAGGGTCTCACTGCTTATTCTCAGGTGTGTTAGCAAGCCAGAGCTGTTCAGGAGCCTTCTGAGGTTCTGGGGCCTGCTTGCACATGTGCCCAGCTTAGAAGAAATCCCATAATAGGACTCGTTCATTGTATTAGACATATTTTGTTGTCATGGTTTTTAAAGTACAGTACAACAATATTTGTATGGAAAAAACCATGCTTATCATAGGATGTAATTTGTGCATAATTTTCTAGATGGAGTCCAGAATACATCTTTTTCAAAGGTAAACTTAATGACATTTGTTTCATAAATACCATCATTCTTCACTGTCAGTCCTCTGTGAACACTCTAGCCTCTGACATTCAGTGAAGCAATAAAGAAATCAAACATGCCTACCTAACCTTTATGAAAATATTTAAAATTATGATTTAATTTTTAATCTCCCATGGCAGCAGTAAAATAAATGATATAAATCTCAACAGGACTGTCTACTTCACAATAACACTTAGGGTATGGCCTAAACAGGCAAGAATTCCTCTTAATCATAAACTGATGCGGCACAGGTCTGGGCAAAGGGAGGGTGGTAGATGTTGACATTTCGCATTTCCTGGGGACCCAGAGGGTAGAGAGTGGAGAGGCAGTTTTGAAATGTCCTGTACTAACAGTTCGGGTGTAAATACAATGTCCTGTTCTTCCTTGCCACTGAATTTTTCTTTCTTGTGATTAAAACAAAACAAATAAAAACCAAGAAAACTCAAAACACGCAAAATAACCGCCAGGCCAAAAAGAAGTGTAAAGACAAGGAAAAGCATGTATTTTAAACTTTTAAAAGGAAATGAAATAATCTACTCAGTCTAAAAGGATGGGATTTAAGGTTTAGAGTCTATTGTGAAATCTCTCACACAGTTAGCTAAGGTCTGCGGCACAAAGCTATGGATAAATTTAGGGATGCCAAATTAAATACGATGGTTTATTGAGTTAAAATGATACTAACATAATACACTGTAGATATAGTAACTAGATTCTCAATGTTTCCACAGTTTAAAGAGCAAACATAAAAAAATTCTATTAGATTGGTGCAAAAGCAATTGCGGTTTTGCCATTAAAGTGCAAAAAACTGCAATTACTGTTGCACCAACCGCATAGGAAACAAATTTGTTAGTTTTATAACATCTCATATATACTATGCATTACTTAAATGAATGGTTTTATATGACACTTAGCTGGTGAATACTTTGATGCAGGCCAGAGCCTGACCCATAAATAGGTGCTCGGTACATGTATGTCAAATCTATGAATGTCCTATATATAATTATAGCTTTAAGACAATATAATCAAATCTATGAACAGTTGTTCATCTGATCAAATTTTTCTGGAATCTCTGGCAACTCAGCTGATTTAGATTATATCGACAGGGTTCATCAACCCTGACACTATTGACATTTTGGGCCAGATAGTTCTTTGCTCTAGGTTCTAGCCTTTGCATTATAGAGTGTTTAACAGCATATCTGGCCTCTACCCACCAAGATGCTAATAGTACATCCTAACTGTGATGACCAAAAGTATCTCCAGGCATTGTCAAATGTCCCTGTGGGAAGGAGAAAGTAAAATAGCCCCCAGTTAAAAATCACTGGGTTATAAGTGCCCATCAGTGACAGAATGGATAAAGAAAATGTGGCACAGATATACCATGGAATACTATGCAGCCATAAGAAAGAATGAGATGTCTTTTGTGGGAACATGGATGGAGCTGGAGGCTATTATCCTCAGCAAACTAACACAGGAACAGAAAACTAAATACCAATATGTTCTCACTTCTAAGTGGGAGCTAAATGATGACAACTTATGAATACAAGAAGGAAACAACAAACACTGGGGTCTACTTGAGGGTGGAGGGTGAGAGGAGAAAGAGGAGCAGGAAAGACAACTATTGGGTACTGGGCTTAATTCCTGAGTGATGAAATAATCTGTACAACAAACCCCTGTGACATGAGTTTACCTATGTAACCTTCCCATGTACCCCTGAACCTAAAATAAAAGTTAAAAAAAAAATAAATAAAAATCACTGGGTTAGAAGACAGTACAGGTTTAGGCCGAGAGTTCCCATGAGTTGACTCTAATCCTCTACAGATTGCCTGGTTCTGCCACACTTGTTTTGACAGATGGAATCCAAAGACTTTCATGACTGCAAGAGGTGGAGAATCAAGAAGACAGGCCAGGCTAAATGTCCATTAGTATATGAATGGATAAACAAAGTGTAACATATCCATAAAATTGGATAATATTCATCCATAAAAAGGAATGAAGTAATGATACATGCTACAATGTGGATGAACCTTGAAAACATGCTAAATGAAAGAAGCCAGACATTTCATTTATGTGAAATATTTAAAATAGATAAATCTATCGAGATAGAAAGCAGTTTGTTGGTTGCCAAGGGCTGGGAGAGGGGGAATGGGAATACTGCTTAATGAATGTAGTGTTTCCTTTTGACGTGATGGGAATGTTTTGGAACTACCTAGAAATGGTAGTTGCACAACATTGTAAATGTTGTGTATGTAACATTTGTAAATGTTGTGTGCGTAATATCCATTTACATGTATATTACATTTATTTACAATGTAAATGTAAATGCCGCTGAATTCTTCAGTTTAAAATTGTTAATTTTATGTTATACGAATTTCAACTTGATAAATTTAAATAAAGGAGAGGCCAGACAGACACAGCAGAGGCCCAACCTAAGGAGAAGAAAGTGAATCATGGGAAGTAGAATTGCCTACTTTTTAAAGCTATGTTTCATGGAGTGCTGAGGGTTCTGAGGAGCTTCACTGGGGCCATGGGGAAGGTGGAAAACAGATGGGGCCCCAGGCTCCCATCCTCTCTCTTGCTTTAATCAAGGTTAGCTATCCCTACTGATTATTGGAGACTTTTGAAGCTGAAAGCACAACTTCCCTCACAGGGTTGTTCTAAAAATCCAATGAGATAATGTATTTAAAGTTGCTAGCACATAGAAATTGTTCAATAAATAGCGATGATTACTAGTTTTAGGTCTCTGCAGACAGGCATCTTCCTCTCCTCTTGGATCCTCAACCCCCATGCAAAGACGGGCTAATTTGAGCTCTTTGCCAGCAATGCCTCCTCTCCTTTCACTGGGTAAGTTAGAATCTACTCTTTTCATCAGATTTACATCAAAACCAGTCATGCCTCTGACTATGGTACATAAAATAGGTTCACTTTTGAGGCCAGCTGAAGGTCAAAATTGATCATGACACCCAGTTTTACAATCATATGGCGCAAATTGGCACAAGGAAATGACTAGTCAAAAGAAGTGCAGCTGGGCATGGTGGCTCGCACCTGTAATCCCAGCACTTGGGGAGGCGGATCACTTGAGATCTGGAGTTTGAGACCAGCCTGGTCAATATGGTGAAACTCCATCTCTACTAAAAATACAAAAATTAGCCTGGCGTGGTGGTACACGTCTCTAATCCTAGCTACTTGGCAAGCTGAGGCAGGAGAATCACTTGAACCCAGGAGGCGGAGGCTGCAGTGAGCCGAGATCGCGCCATTGCACTCCAGCCTGGGTGACAGAGCGAGACCCTGTCTCAAAAAAACAATTAAAAGAAGTGCTTCAGTGTCCCGGACATGGGAGAGACATTTAAAGAGGTAAGCTGTTCCTCTTTTAGTGAGAATTTGAAAGGAACAAATGAAAAACCCAAATAGTTCAGGGTTAAAACTTAGCACTCCCACTCTGCTTCTTTAAAATACAATCTTGATAACTCATGACATGTTTCATAGAGGGAACTATGAGTATGTGTGAGTGTGTAAAGGGATGTGAAGAAATGTGCCTGTGAAGAGAGAAACATGAGTTGAAGGGGCTTTGAAATGGAATGCATCTTGAGTTATCTCAAATTCCACGCTGGACTTAGGTGGTTCTTTCTGCTCTTTATGAAAAACAAAACAAAAAGGCTTTGGAATGCATCTTCCCCATTAGTATTGGACCCAGTTATTTTATATAAGTATGAAAGAAGCAAATGGGGTGCTTTGTTCTGGCAGTGGAATTATGTTTCTCCTTCTGATGTTATCTTCCCAGCAGATTCAAGAGGCGTTAGGAGAGGTGAGGTAGAATATTCAGTATACAGAATAACAAGCAAATGTGTACTTGATCCACTGCTGCCCCTCAGACTTCCTCTTTCTTGGTCTTTCTCTAGTAGTATTGACAGGTATTGGCTTTATATCAGATCCAGAGAGAGCTGGAGGGAGCTGTGAACTGACTTTAAACATCATCTAATGAAAATATAATGCCTCTATTTTAGGAGAGCTAAAATTGAATATAGATAAGCATCTTTTATTGTTTGATTTGAACATTACATTTCATTAGTAAATAGTGTAAGCTTTGTTATTCTGAGGAAGAGGTGTCAGAGGGGCCTCTGGCACTTTCTCTCATGGCAAAGCACCGGCTCCTTTTGAGGGGAGGAGGGTGGTTCTTTGAGCTGGTCAACCTTGCGTGCTCTGCCTCCCTGCAGCCTGCATGCTTCAGTCTAGCAGAGACTTCAGCTGGCTGCAAAATGTGGCCACCAGGGACATATGCTCTGGTATCTATAAACAGACCAGAGATAAAGAAATCAGGACCTGGGCAAGGACTCTCGTATTCAAGCATACAGTAGGCATTATGAGCACAGTAGAAGCATAAACGAAGCTCTGACAAGGTTTCTTGTCTCAGGGAGTAGAGCAGAAGCCTCCACTTTTTCCGATAACTTTGCAGTGTCAGATGCCTTAACAGTTCAGAGGCAGATCCCAGGAGGGAGAGGGCCAAACCCTGTGACTCTTCTCCAGTTCCAGGAAAATGAATAAGAATGATTGATTTTTCAGAAAGGGAGCCATGTGCAAAAGAGGGCTCTTGACCCCAAGAGGCAGCAAGGGGAGGGAGGAGGAAACAGATGTTTGAGTAACAGCAAAGGGACCCAGGAGGCTGTAATGCTGTGTCAATGATGTAATGCTCAATTGAAATGACTCCCAGAGATGCGTGGGCTGTCCCTTGCCCAGGGAGTGAAGAGTATTCCCATGCAGGTGCAGGTACCTGAGTCCCAGACAGCAAGTCACAGATGAACTTGTGCTTGCTTCAATTTTCTTTGTCTGCTTGGCCCAGTCTGGGCCTTAGCTCCTAGATGCTGACTACTCTGGGGATAAAGACTGAAAAAGCTTTGAAATGTGATTCAGGAAGAGCCAAAAAACCAAGGCCAGAGAAAGAGTGGTGATAGAGCTGTGACAACATGTTTATAGCTCTCCCAGCCTTATGCTTTCTTAGATTGCTTTCCTTGGACTGAAGCTCCCATTGGATAAGACCCCAGAGCTTTTCTTATCCATGAATTTCTTCTGGAAAATCCCAGCTGTGCACAGATCCTCCACAAGGTCTGGACTACTCTTCAACCCTGACTTCAGATGCCATGGAAGAAAAGAATACTTGTAGAAACCCTGTCATTTCCTTGATTTAAACCTTCTGGTGGTCTACTAACACTTGTCCCCCTAGCTTCATCTTGTGCCTCCAGTTATTATTCTCTTGTCTCGCTGGCTTTCTGTCAGTTTCTAGAACACTCCAGGCTTTATCATACAGCAGGGATTTGGCACTAGCTCCTACTCCTCTTATTCAGTTCTCAGAGCCTTGCCAATGCCTAGTACATACCTGGAACCAAGGAAACACTGAGTGAGAGCAGACAGTAGTGGGGCAACTGTGTTTATTTTGGCCTATAGATGTTTGGTGGAGAGGTCAGGTTTGGTGATGGGGATGAAGATAAAGGGGGAGGAATTCTGTAAGTAAAAGGAACAAGTGTAGAGCAGAGTGAGAAGAAGAGGGGTCGTGGGTGACCCTTGGGTTTCATCTGTTATCCATGGGGCAGAGCTGAAGCACATGGCTGGGCTCTAGTACTGGGACTTCACTGAGAGGGGCCGCTCTAACCTAAACCAAGGAGGAAAACACCAGGGCAAATTCATTTATTGTCATAATCTAAAAAAGCCAGATAGCAGCCCATGGGATTGGTAGGGAGAATTTCACTTACACTTTCAGTCAAGAAGCTGATTATTGAACCATTGTCTCTTCATGGCTTATCTCTATCTATGAGACGGAAGTTTTCCCAAATTCCTTTCCACCCTTGGCTGGAATTGATGCCTCTTTCATATGCTCACAGTACTAGGAACTTCTCTCCATCAAGTCACTGATGTCAGTATACTACGCTTGGCAGGTGTGAGTCTGTCTTCCCTATTCATCTGTGAGGTCAGTGAGGAAAGGAACCGTATCACTAACAGGTGCCTGGCAAGTGCTCGGGTTTGTTGTTGGATGAGTGAATGAAATGTTCCTTGATCATCGATATGGCTGCCTCTTGCCTTACCACGCTCACTCACTCATTTGCTCATTGATTAAAGAAATATTTTTTGAGGAACTGTTATGTGTCAAGCCTTCTGCTAGGCGTTAAGGCTACAAAGGCAGAAAAAGACCCTTCTCTTTCCTCGCAGTGCTCACTGTCCAGTGGAGGAGACAGACAAGCTAACAGGTTATTGTAAGGCAGTGTGATGAGTGCTAACAGAAAGTAAAATGTTCCCTGGGGGCAAAGACAGTTATGGCATTGAAGAGTATGCCAGGCAAAGGAAATAGCATAGGCAAAGGCCTGGAGGCAAGGCAGCATGGTATCTTTGAACAACTGAAAAAAATGCAGCTTAGCTAGAGTAGAAAATACATCTGAGGGTTGTAGATCTGCTGCCAGCCAGAACTTGTGGCTTTGGAAGTTACACATTTTGGGTCAGCCATCACCCAGGCAAGTGAGACAAGCACTCTGACCACTAGGCCCGTAGACTACATCTTCAAAGAGCCCATAGAGTCAATCCACCTGTCATTCTGTCCAACAACAGCAACAACAACAACAACAACAACAACAACACACACACACACCCCTACCTTACTATAAACAAAGTGAAAAAACAAATATTAGTATACAGACTATATTGAGAATTCCTGTAAATCAAGAAGAAAAAGGCAAGCAACCCAATAGAAGAATAGGAAAAAAAAAAAAAGGAAATCCAGAGTAGTAAGCACAGATGGCCAATAAATAAAAGAAAAAAATGCTCCCCATTGCTAATCAAGGAAATACAAATGAACTATGAGAGGTCATTTTATACCTCTCAGGCTGATAAAAATTAAAAGTTTGACAGTTCCAAGTGTTGGTTAGAGGGTGGAGCAAAGAGAGGTCTCTTTTATTGTTGGGTAGGATGTAAATTGGCTTTAGACGCTTGAGAGAGGAGTTTGACAATATCTAGTAAACTTGGCAACATGTATACAATCCAGCATTAACACTTCTTGGTATATATCTAGATATATTCTTGTACATATGGACAAGGACCATTCATTTGGGCATTGTTTCTAACGGCAAAAAAAAAAAATGAAAACAATCTAGGTGTCCATTAATAGGAGTATGAAAGATACAAAATAAGGTATATTCCTATAATAGACTTTTATATAGTAGGTAAAAGGAATGATCTAGATCCATAGGCAGCAAAATGCCAGATGAATAAAGCAAGTTTCAGTGTATGTACATTTTAAAACACACCCGAACTAAACTCTGTGTTGTTAATGGATTCATATGAGTGCACTTAAAGTATAGAAGGTATTTTGAAATAATGCACACAAAATTCACAATGGTTATTGCCTTTGAGGAGTGGGAAAGATAATGGGTTTGAGAGTGGGTCCAAGGTGATCTGACTTTATCTGTAAGGTTTTCTTTCTTTTATATATGAAGAGTAGTAGGTTGATAAATATTTAACAACCGATCCTCCAGGAATTAAAAAAAACCCCACTGATTCATAGCATTTGAGGATTTCTGTGCTGAAATACTCCCACTATGGCTGATTTTAAGCTACCAAAGGTTTAGCAACCAGCTGGCAAAATTCCTGAAAATTTAACACACAGTTACCAAGAACAAGTATGAGCTGGCACAGCACAACGTTCTGTGTGTGCATATGTGTGTTGTATGTGTATAAAAACTTGAAGCATTGATGACAATATTAACAATCTTCAGTTTTGTATACTGGAAACATAGGTGTTTGGTTATCTTAGTTTCTGAAGTTTTATGTATATATGAGATTTCTTGGAAAAAAGGAGACAGTTCTATAAGAATCAGAGTGGGTAAAAATATCTGACGGATTAAATTATAACTGGACATAGTGTAAAGCAGGGCTTTCTTCTGGATGCCCTTCTCTATATCTTCCATTTTCATAACTTAATACTCATTGAATATATTGAATAAACACAGTAAGTCAAGCATCTTCCTCTCTGCTGGTTACGTGATTTTATGAACCAAGAGCAGCCTTTAGAAATAGCTAACTTTTATGACTGAATTAAAAAAACACTCAAAAGAAAAAATACCAGTTAACCGAAGAGAATGGTTTAAATAATTCCCTGGTATCTCAATACTTTTTTGACATGCTATTGGAATACGTTTCACTTCATTGATGCACCACAAAAACAATTGCTCGATTGTTTGTACAATGTATTTTTTAATGAGCCTCAAAGTCTTAGAGCACTGATGATACATAATCCTACTTTATATATGCTATTACTACTTTCTGTTACCACAACTGAAAGAGGCTCAACTGTTATTGTGGAAGGAACGGAGCAGTTAAATGTAATAACGGATTCCCCTGTTTCCCATTCATCTGTTATTTAGTGAGTGCCTAAAATGCATCTAGTTCCTCTGGCTTTAGAACAGTCCATTGAAGCATACACAATGAGGAAGCTATTCTTTCCTTATTGATTTCATCTTTCATTTTGACTTCTGGAGATCAAAATGGGAAAACAGGAATCCAGAGAGAAATGCCTCAAAATGCCTCCTTTTTCCCACTTCCCTCAACCTCAAACATTTAGAAAATATTTTAGAAATAATATTATAATCAGAAATTAACTTTATAAATAAATAATATATATATATATATATATATTTTTTTTTTTTTTTTTTTTTTTTTTTTGAGACAGGGTCTCACTCTATCACCCAGGCTGGAGTGCAGTGGCGCGATATCAGCTCCCTGCAACCTCTGCCTCCCAGGTCCAAGCAATTTTCCTGCCTCAGCCTCGCGAATAGCTGGGATTACAGGCACGCGCCACCATGCCCTGCTAATTTTTTGTATTTTTAGTAGAGATGAGGTTTTGCCATGTTGGCCAGGCTGGTATTGAAATCCTGACCTCAAGTGATTCGCCCGCCTAGGCCTCCCAAAGTGCTGAGATTATAGGCGTGAGCCACCACGCCTGGCAAGTTTTATATATCTGTATTATAAATGTATTTATATTAATAAAATATTTTATAAGTAAATTACATTTGTAATGTTACAAATTATATTTCTAAAAATTAGAAAATAATAAATTTATTTGTAGAATAAATTAGAAATTTATATTTTATAAACAAATAACCCTGGAATCAATTGTATATTTATCAAGGAAATTTCTGCTTTGGAATTAGATATAAAGAAAATTATTAGTTGCTATGACAATTACATTCAATAAAAAGTCTTGTTATATTAAATATTTACATAAAATATAAGTAAACCCTGCCCACAGAGAAGTGCCACACATATGATGTACATTGTATGTTCTTGACTGTGTGTACCCTACAGAATGCTTTTAATTTTTTTTTTTGAGATGGAGTCTCACTCTGTCACCCAGGGTAGAGTGCTATGGCACGATCTCGGCTCACTGCAATCTCCACCCCCTGGCTCGAGAGATTCTCCTGCTTCAGCCTCCTGAGTAACTGGGACTACAGGTGTGTGCCACCATGACTGGCTAATTTTTTATATTTTTAGTAGAGTTGAGGTTTCACCATCTTGGCCAGGCTGGTCTTGACTCCTGACCTCAGACGATCCACCCGCCTTGGCCCCCCAAAGTGCTGGGATTACAGGTGTGAGCACACTTTTGAGACGATTTTCCCATAGAACCCGATCATTGTAAGCAAAGATTTACTCATATTCCTGACTAATTGAGATTCCGGTTCTCACTTAGCACAAGACACTGAAAATGTTCTTTTTCTTATCTTTAATATAGCCTATGTGTTCTCATCTTCAAATTGTACAGATGAGGGGGAATTGTTTTGAAGGCAATAATTTGAGATCTGTACCACTTATTTTTCACATTTTGTTTTCTTTATTAAAAATGTTTCTCAGGATAGAAGTTATATTTGTTCTTTGTAGGAAAAAGGAAAGTACATAAGAAATAAAAGGGAATTTTTGCTTTTTAAAGGAATTTTCACTTTTTGCGTTTTACACTTCTATCCTCCTTGAATTTAATACTTTGAGCTTCTATTACTTTTGTAATTAAAAACAGTAAAGAGCCTGGTGTGATTCTGTCCTGCGCAGCTGTTCCCCAGAGCAGTAGTTGTTTATCTCCACCCACCTCATTTCTCACTTAAGTGCACGTTACCACCCCATGGAAGGTTTGATGGACGTGGACATGAGCCCCCCGAGGCCCCAGAATTATCTTTTTAATTGTGAACTAAATGTGGAGAAAGATTATCACTTTAAATTTGATAATGATGAAAATGAGCACCAGTTATCTTTAAGAATGGTCAGTTTAGGGGCTGGTGCAAAGAGTGACTTGCACATTGTTGAAGCAGAGCCAATGAATTATGAAGGCAGTCCAATTAAAGTAACACTGGCAACTTTGAAAATGTCTGTACAGTAAATGGTTTCCATTGGGGGCTTTGAAATAACACCACCACTGGTCTTATGGTTGAATTGTGGTTCAGGGCCGGTGCATATTAGTGGACAGCACTTAGTAGCTGTGGAGGAAAATGCAGAGTCAGAAGATGAAGAGGAGGAGGATGTGAAACTCTTAAGTACATCTGGAAAGTGATCTGTCCCTGGAGGTGGTAGCAAGTTTCCATGGAAAAAAGTAAAACTTGCTGCTGATGGTGAAGAAGAAGATGATGATAATGAAGATGATGATGATGATTTTGATGATCAGAAAACTGAAGAAAAAGCACCAGTGAAGAAATCTGTAACGAGATACTCCAGCCAAAAATACAAAAAAGTCAAACCAGAATGGAAAAGACTCAAAACCATCAACACCAAGATCAAAAGGACAAGAATCCTTCAAAAAACAGAAAAAAATCTCCTAGAACACCAAAAGGACCTAGCTCTGTAGAAGACATTAAAGCAAAAGTGCAAGCAAGTACAGAAAAAGGTGGTTCTCTTCCCAAGGTGGAAGCCAAATTCATCAATTATGTGAAGAATTGCTTCCAGATGACTGACCAGGGGGCTATTCAAGATCTCTGGCAGTGGTGGAAGTCTCTTGAAGAAAATAGTTTAAACAATTTATTAAACACTTTCTGTCTTATTTCATTTCTGTAACAGTTGATATCTGGCTATCCTTTTTATAATGCAGAGTAAGAACTTTCCCTACTGTGTTTGATAAATGTTGTCCAGGTTCCATTGCCAAGAATGTGTTGTCCAAAATGCCTGTTTAGTTTTTAAAGATGGAACTCTGCCCTTTGCTTGTTTTTTTGTATGGAATGTCATGATAGGACATAGTAGTAGCAGTGGTCAGACATGGAAATGGTGGGGAAATAAAAATACACATGTGAAATAAAACTTAGTATTTTAATAAAGTAAAAACAAAACCAAAAATCAGTAAAGGAGGCTTGGCATGGTGGCTTATGCCTGTAATCTGAGTGCTTTGGGAGGCTGAGACAGGAGGATTGCTTGAGGCCAGGAATTCAAGACCAGCCTGGGCAACATAGCAAGATCTGTCTCTAAAAAAAATAGCCAGGCATGGTGGCACTTGCCTGTAGTCTCAGCTGGTAGGGAGGTTGAGACAAGAGCATCACGTGAGCCCAGGAGTTCGTGGCTACAGTGAGCTATGATTACACCACTGCACTCCAGCCTGGGCAACAGAGTGAGATCCCTTTGCTAAACAACAACAACAACAACAACAACAACAACAACAACAACAAAAACAAGTAAAGAAAAACATATATATTTTAATATTCTTTCACTAGGTAATAAATAATGACCCAAAGATGAGTTACATTTAGTAATAAAATAAAGTTTAAAAAAATTGTTTCATTGATATAAAACAACAACAAAAATAATGCACTATCAATACCCAGGAATTTGCATCCTTAACTTTTAATGTATTTTCCTTCCAACAATTTATGTATACCTAACATATATATTATATAATATATTCATGGTCTTTAATCTTCACTGTGTGTTAAAATCACAAGGGAATGTTTTTTAAAAATACTAGTGCTAGGATCCCATACCCAGACCATTTTAATCAGAATCTCTGGGTGTGAGATCCAGGTATGGTTACTTTTAGAAGTTCCCCAGGTGATTTTAACGTGCAGTTTCGGTTGAGTACTACTGTAATATATCTATATATTGCATCATTTTGAATTTTTGGGTTGCAAGGAACAGAATCACTAATAAAACTGGTTTTAAAAATAAAAGATTTTTTTTGGTTACTGTTACTTAAAAAGTCTAGAGGCAATGAAGGCTTCCGGCACCGTGTGATTAGGACTCCAGCTAAGTTTCTCTGAAATTCTCTTGACAGGTCTCCTTCAATGTGCCAGTGTCTCTGGTGGTTCAAATCTAGAGGGAAAAAGGAACATAGGTTCCTGTGACTCATAGAAGCTTTGAATAAAAGTCTTAAGTTTTACTCTGATTGAACCAATATGAACTAAAAACTGTGGCCAGATGACTACTGTGGGCTCTTGCCTTGGGCTTAATGTTACCCAGCCATGAACTGTGACAAGGAGGGAAATCTGTATGCTTTTAGAGAGGGGACAAAGGAAATTGGATATTGGATGGGCAATCAATGAATATTCACTACATATATGTTTAACCACTTTGTATTATACTACATATAGTTTATTATCCTGATTTAAAAATGTACATATTATAAGTTTAATACATTTTGAAAAATGGTTTTTAATTAGCTACATAATATTGTATCCTATGAATGTAATGTCATTTAACCTTTGCTTTTTTTTTTTTTTTTTTTTTGAGATGGAGTTTCACTCTTGTCACCCAGGCTGGAGTGCAGTGGCAGAATCTCAGCTCACTGCAACCTCTGCCTCCCAGGTTCAAGTGATTCTCCTGCCTCAGCCTCCCAAGTAGCTAGGATTACAGGCACCTGCCACCATGCCTGGTTAATTTTTGTATTTTTAGCATAGATGGGGTTTCATCATGTTGGCCAGACTGCTCTTGAACTCCTGAGCTCAAGTGATACACCCACCTTGGCCTCCCAAAGTGCTGGGATTACAGGTATGAGTCACCACGCCCGGCCTCCTTTGCCCTTTTTTTGTATATATATTTTTTTCTGATGGAACAATCAATGGCCTTAAACTAGTTATGACCATATGACCAAGTTTACCTGGGACCATGCTCATTAATGTCTGTTGTGCTGGAATAATTATTAATAACGCCCTATTAACTCTCAAAAGTACTCTGGTTTAGAGGATAAATTATATGGCCATTTTACTTTAAACCTAAATATCTGTCCATTTATCTGATCATATCCTTAAGATAGATTCTTGGAAAAAGAATTTCTGGCTCAAAGAACAGAAACATTTTAAGGTTTTGATACACATTGACAACCTTTTTTTTCCCTAGAAATTATGCCCATTTAATATTCCAACCAGCAATGCACAAGTTAGACCATCTCATAAAATTCTGTCAGCACTGAGTATTACCTTCCTTCTCTTTTTTAACATTTGCCAATTTGATAGGAAAAAAGGAAGGTATGTTAATAATTTGATTAGTAGTTCCTTGGTTATTGGTGAGCCTGAATATTATTTCTGGATGCTTCGTGAGCATTTTTATATCTTAGTTTATGGCTTGTTTATGTCCTTTGCTCATTAAGAGCCCTTTGTATATGAATACTTTGTCTACCATATTTGTTGAAAAAATTTTCTTGTTTATATTTTGTTTATTGTCTTTTAAAATAACATTACAGACTTTACCAATTTTTTTTTTTTTTTTTTTTGAGACAGTCATGCTCTGTTGCCCAGGCTGGAGTGCAGTGATGTGATTTCGGCTCACTGCAATCTCTGCCTCCCAGATTCAAGTGATTCTCCTGCCTCAGCCTCCTGAGTAGTTGGGATTACAGGTGCGTGCCACCATGCCTGGCTAATTTTTTGTATTTTTATTGCAGACAGGGTTTTGCCTTATTGGTCAGGCTGGTCTCAAACTCCTGGCCTCAAGTGATCGGCCTGTCTCGGCTTCCCGAAGTGTTAGGATTGAAGACTTTGCCTATAAATTTATCTATAAACACTTTCCTTTGTTATTTTTTTCATTGCCATTATGCTGGAAAAGTCCTTTATCATCCTGAGATCAGATTGATATTCCACCTTACGTTTATAATCTACCTTAAATTTTCTTCTAGAATTTCAGTTTTCTTTTTTCTTTTTTGTGGAGATAGGGGTCTCACTCTGTCACCCAGGCTGGTGTGCAGTGGCATGATCATAACTCACTGTACCTCGAACTCTTGGCCTCAAGCAATCCTTCCACCTCAGCCTCCCAGGTAGCTGAAAGCACAGGTGTCAGCCACTATGACTGGCTAATTTTTAATTTGTTTTGTAGATATGGGGTCTTACTATTCTGCTTAGGCTGGTCTTGAACTCCTGGGCTCAAGCAGTCCTCCTGCCTTGGCCTCCTAAAGTTCTGGGATTATAGGTGTGAGCCCCTGGCCTAGAATTTCAGTTTTTTGAAATTAACTTTTGAATACATTTGGAATTTATTTTGGCATAAACTTTGAAGAGATGTTCTCACTTTATTTTGTCTTTCCAATAGTTAAATAATTTTTTTCAATATCAATTTGAATGAAATTGCCATATAGCTATAACTTAAGGGAATAATTGACACCTTTATGGTTATCAGCCTTGTGCTTATTATCCAGGCACTTGTATGTCTCTCCATTCACTCAAGTCTTTTTTTCTTTGTATCTTTCATTTTATCCATGGTATTTTCTTCAAACAGGCCTTGCATACTTCTTAGTGAGATTATTTCTAGTGATTTCATATAATATACTGGTAAGGTAAATAGACTCTTCCCCCCATTATATTTTCTTACAGGTGGTTGCTGTTGTATAGGAAACCTGCTGATTTTGTATATTTATTTTGTATACAGCTACTTATTAGTTTTCATGGATTTTCTGTTGATTGATTCTATTGGTGTTTTAGGAAGACCAATTTATTATTTATGTATTTATGTATTTATTTATTTATTTGAGATGGAGTCTCGCTCTTTCTCTCAGGCTGGAGTGCAGTGGTGCTATCTTGGCTTGCTGCAAACTCCGCCTCCTGGGTTCAAGAGATTCTCCTGCCTCAGCCTCCCGAGTAGCTGGGATTACAGGCATGAGCCTCCATGCTGGGCTGGAAGACAAATATTTAATCTGTAAGAATTATAATTGTGTATCCTTTCTAATAGTTATGCTTCAAATTTTTTTTTATATTTTACTAATAGCACTTTTAGAAAAGTATACCTAATGCTAATTGTAGGGGGGGATTCTTGTTTTGTTCCTGACTTTAAAGGGAATGACTCTACTGTTTTAATTTTTTTTTTTTTCTGAGACAGAGTCTTGCACTGTCACCCAGGCTGGAGTGCAATGGCGCGATCTCGGCTCCCTGTAACCTCTGCCTCCCGGGTTCAAGCAATTCTCTTGCCTCAGCCTCCCAAGTAGCTGGGATTACAGGCATGAGCTACCATGCCCGGCTTTGTTTTACTCTTAAATAAGATGTTGGCATTTGAATTCAGAAATATATTTTTATCTTTATTAAGAAACATCATTCTATTTCAAGTTCAAGAGTTTTTTCATTTCTTTTTTTCAAAATTGAATTTAACCAAATGTATTTCTGCCTTTATGTTTATAAACACAATATTTTCTTCCTTTGCTTTACTGATGTGATGAACAATATAAATCGGTTTCACTATAATGAACTATCCTTGTATTCCTGAAATAAACCATATTTAGTTATATAGTGTTCTTTTTATATGCTGTTAGATTCATTTTACAGGCAGCTTTAATGGGATTTTTGTGCCTATACTCATAAATAAAAATGGTCTAGTGTTTGTGTGGAAAGATCATGGAAATGATCTATTCCATAACCCAGGGAACTCTGGTGATGGGCTTTCATTATTAGGATTGGTTATTTCTTTATGTTCCACTTACTTCTCCCACTTACTTCTCATTTATTAACCACTCCTTTACTCTTTAACCTCCTGTAAGCTTACCTCCATTCCCGGTACTGTATTGAAACCATTCAGGTCTACATGTCCAGTGACCTTTTTATTGCCCAGAGGATCTTTTCTCAGCTCTCATGGTCCTTGCTTTCTCTGTAATAATTGACAGTGTTGATATCTTTAAATTCTCTCTTCTCTCGGCTTCTGGCACTGTGCACTCTCTTTTCTTGCTCTTCCATCTCTAACCAGTCCTGTCTCATGGTCCCCTAATTCTCATCTTCTTTAAAACCCCTTAAAGTTGAACATTTCTTCCCCCAGGTCCTGTCTTCAGCCTTTGCTCTTTTCTTTACCCACTCTTAGTAACTGAGTTCATTTCTGTGTCTTCGACTATGCACATGCCACCTGGGAAATTTCCTAGTATAGTTACTATTACATGTTAGGTGATCAAGAAATGTTACTTCAATTTGGGCTTCAAATCTGTATGTCTGGGCTTGACAACTCCTAAGTCTCAGTTTTGAATTTCCAACTGACTTGAATGTTTTTGGTGGGATATCCTTCTCACACCTCAAGTTCACCATGTGCACATCAGAACTCACCAACTTTCCCGCTCTCATTTCCTTCTTCCCAATTTCACTATTTCTATTAGTTGTAGCACTTTGTTCTGCCATAACTCAATGGTTCTGGTGTAAGACAATGTCTCATGGTGGGACTGTGGAGATTGACAATACCTGCTTGTTTTACAGAGTGGATGTACCAGCAAGTTATTGTCATGCAAAAATATTGACCCAATATTGCCAGATATCAAGATTTTTCAGGAGAAGCTGGACATTAACAAAACATCTTTAATGTCAATTTTCAAATGTTTACAACTAATTCAGTTTGTAAAAAATTGAGTCCATCCTCTAGTGGATGCTGAGGTTTGAAAAAAAAGAAAGAAAAATGAGTCTAAAACAAAACCTATCTATGGGCTGATTTTGACCTATGGGCTACCAATTTGCAATCTCCATGCCAAAGCGTTTTCAGAATCGTAAGTTGTTTTTTGTTTTTTTGTTTTGTTTTTGAGACAGAGTCTCACTCTGTCGCCCAAGCTGGAGTGCAGTGGCATTGGCTTACTGCAAACTCTGTCTCCCGGGTTCAAGCGATTCTCATGCCTCAGCCTCCCAAGTAGCTGGGATTATAGGTGCCTACCATCACACCCGGCTCATTTTTGTAATTTTAGTAGAGATGGGGTTTCAGCATGTTGGCCAGGCTGGTCTTGAACTCCTAACCTCAGGTGATCCACTTGCCTTGGCCTCTCAAAATTCTGGGATTACGGGCGTGAACCACTGTGCCCGGCCAGAATAATAGTTTTAATACTTTTTTTCCTGTAGGTGTTTTAAATAATTGGCTTTATTTTATTTTGTCATAGAGCTTGCATTATTTTTCCTTTATATATATTATTAATTGATACATAATAATTGTGCATATTTATGGGGTATATAGTGATGTTTTGATACATTATAATGTATAGTGATCAGATCAGGGTAATTAGCATCCCACCATCTCAAACATTTATTATTTCTTTGTGTGGGGAACATTCAATATTCTCCTTCTTGCCATTTTTAAATATAGAATAAATTATTGTTAGCTGTGGTCATCCTACAATGGTATAGACTACTAGAACTTATTTCTCCTATCTAGCTATAATTTGTAATCCTTTCAGAGATCTCTCCCTTTCCTCCCTTCTGCCTACTCTTCTTGGCCTCTAGTATCCTTTGCTCTACTTTTTCCTTCTATGAGATCAACTTTTTTTAGTTTCCCCATACAAGCAAGAATATTTTCTTTATTAGTCCGTTTTCACACGGCTATAAAGAACACCTGAGTCTGGGTAATTTATAAAGAAAAGAGGTTTAATTGACTCACAGTTCCACATGGCTGGGGAGATCTCAGGAAACTTAAATCATGGCAGGAGGCAAAAGGGAAGCAAGGCATGTCTTACATGGCAGCAGGCAAGAGAAAGGGGAGGAACTACCAAACACTTTTAAATCATCAGATCTTATGAGAACTCACTATCACAAGAACAGCATGGGTGAAACCACCCCCATGACTTCCCACCAGGCCCCTCCCTCGACATGTGGGGATTACAGTTTGAGATGAAATTTGCGTGGTGACACAGAGCCGAACCATATCACATGTGGTGTTTAACTTTCTGTTCCTAGTTTATTTCACTTAATGTCCTCCAGTTCCATCCACATTGTGAATGACAGGATTCCATTCCTTTTTTTTTTGTGATATAGGGTATTGCTCAGTTACCCAGGCTAGAGTACGGTGGCTCGATCACAACTCACTGTGGCCTTGACCTCCCAAGCCCAGGTGATTCTCCTGCCTCAGCCTCCTGAGTAGCTGTGACTACAAGTGTGCACCTCCATGCCTGGCTAATTTTTATATGTTTTGTAGAGATGTGTTTTTGCCATGTTGCCCAGGTTGTTCTTGAACTCCTGGGCTCAAGTGATCCTCCCACCTCAGCCTCCCAGAGTGCTGGGATTACAGGTGTGAGCCACTGCACCTGGCCCTAGGATTTCATTATCTTTTATGGCTTAATAGTATTCCACTGTGCATATATACCACATTTTCTTTATCTACTCATCTGTTGTTGGACATCTAGGTTGATGCAATTTCTTGGCTATTGTGAATAATGCTGGAATAAACATAGTGCGGATGTCTCTTTAATCAGTTTTATTGATATATAATTTATGTAATATAAAATGCATATGGTTTAAATGTGTAAGTTAATGAAGTCTTTGTATGTATAACAAATGTATATGCCTATGTAATCACTACCCCAATCATGAACAGTATTTCCTTGTTCCTTTCTGGTAAATCTTTCCCTACCCACAGCTGCTGTTCTGATTTATGCTACCATAGTTTAGTTTTGCCTGTTACAGAACTTCATATAAATGGAAACAAACAGCATACACTCTTCTGTATCTGCCTTCTTTCACTCAGCATAATGTTTCTGAGATTCATTCATGTTATCGTGCATCTCTGTCATTTTTTAAATTGACATATAGTATTTCATTTTACAAATATACTACAATTTGTCTACTTAGTTTCTTGTTGATGGGTGTTTTGGGATTGTTTCCTATAGGAATTTTAAGTAAAAGTAGAGTTTAAAAAAATAACTATAAATATGCAGTTAAAAAACCTAGACATCACCGAGCAAATCCAGCTTTTGATTTTAGTTAGCTTTTGTTCAAGAGTAAGTTGCTTTTCTGTTCTACTCACTGCTGTTTTCTTTAGCTTGGGTTTTTTCCACATCCCTATCACCATTATCATTCATCATCCATTGTTACTGTAAACAATCCACCGGAGTTCACCGTAAATAGAGCAGGTGTGACCCTAGCAACCCCTCCTTCATTTGAGGTACTAGTTCCTGATGGCAGTGCTATCTGGTTATAACCTTTATAGGTCTATGTCATGCAGATCATATATTCTAATTAATTAATTGTGTTAGGAAACCTTACTAGTAAGAGAAATGCCTGTTTGCCATTCCTGGATATTCATGCTAGAAACCTTGTTTGAAGTATAAACAAGAAGGACTGTGAGTGAATTTATTACCACTCTTAGGTTAGCTAGTCTTGAGTAATTAGCCAGGAAATCTTTGTGAATATAAACCTGGAGATGAAATAGAAAATGTGCCAGATATTGGGATATTTGATATATATATATTTATGAATTTCATATTCATTCAATAAGCATTTATATTTTGTTTGTTATGATTTTTCAAAAACAAATAATGTGACCAGGTACAGTGGCTCGCACCTGTAGCGCCAGCACTTTGGGAGGCCAAGGCAAGAAGATAGCTTGAGGTGAGGTGTTCAAGACCAGGCTGGGCAATGTAGCAAGACCTTGTCTCTAAAAAACTAACAATAATTAAAAAAAACACACTTCAGATACTGTTGAAACACCTTCCATACTATTTCATAATTCTATTTCCTTCTCCCCTTCTTAATGAAGACCACTGTCCTGAATTTGATATGTAACATTTTCATGCATATATATGTGTGTGTGTGTATATATATATACATTTTTAATAAATACATATCCATGAATGATTTTTAGTAGTTTTCCCTTATCAAACATTATACAAATGGCATTATCTTGCATTTATTATTTTGTAGCTAGCTCTTTTGCTCAACCTTATGTCTGTGAAAGTTCTCATGCTGTTACATATAGTTCTAATTCATTTTAATGTCTCTGTAGTATTCAACTGAATGAATGTGCCACAATTTATTCATCCATTCGCCTATTGGTTGTCACTTAGGTGGTTCCTAATTTGGTTATTACAAACAATGCAGCGATTATCATTTTTATGCTAGTCTACTTACATACACATGGAAGAGATTCTCTGGGTGTTTACCTAGAAGTGGAATTGCTAGGTTTTGGGATATGTGCACCCTGCCCATCCTCCCTACCAGATGTTTTCACAGCTTATTAACAATTATTTAACTTCAGTTTCTCTGAGAATTTATGAGTGCCTTGTAATAGAGTTTACACTAAGTCAATATAACAGAGTTACAAAATACAGTGGTCCAAACAAAATAGAGTTAGTTTTCCCATGTATTATAGTCTAGAGTCCAGTTCAGGTAGGTGGCTTTTCTACATGAACGCAGGTTCCTTGTGTCATATAGCTCTGACATTCCCCAGGCAAAGTTCTGCAAACTACAGTCCTTAGGCCAAATCCTGCCTACCACTTGACTTTTTTACAGCCATGAGCTAAGAGTCATCTTTTTATTTTTAAGTGGTTAAAAAAGAAACAAGAATATTTCATAACGCATGAAAACTATAAATTTCAGTGTTTAAAGTTCGATTGGAGCACTGCCATTCCTATTCATTTCCATATTGTCTAGGAGTGCTTTTGAATTACAGCATCAGTATTGAATAGTTGGGGCAGAGGCTATATTGCCCACAAAGCCTAAAATATTTATTATCTGGTCCTTTAAAGAAATAATTTGCTGACCCTTACCTTAGGATGTTGTCCATGTCTACATGGTTCAAGCTAGACAATCACCAAAACTTTATTCCAGCAATGGGATGGAGGAATGAGGAGTGGAGGACAGCCAATTTCCTTTTCAAAAGATTTAATCCTCTCTTGTCTCATTGGCCAGAACTTAGTTATCCTTTTCTTTTATTGTTCTAATTTCTTCAACTTTATTTTCCAGCTTCAGTTTCATTATATGTATATAATATGGTTTGGATCTGTGTCCTTGCCCAAATCTCATGTCGAATTGTAATACCCAAGGTTGGAGGAGGGGCCTGCAGGGAGGTGATTGGATCATGAGGGTGGACTTCCTCCTTGCTGTTCTCATGATAGTGAGTGAGTTCCCAGGAGATCTGGCTGTTTAAAAGTGTGTAGCACCTCCCCTTTCTCTCTCTTCCTCCTGCTCTGGCCATGTAAGACACGCCTGCTTCCCCTTCACCTTCTGCCATGATTATAAGTTTCCTGAGGCCTCCCCAGTCATGCTTCCTGTACAGCCTGTGGAACTATGAACCAATTAAACCTATTTTCTTTATAAACTACCCAGCCTCAGGTAGTTTTTATAGCAGTGCGAGAATGGACTAATACAGTACACACACACACACACACACACACACACACACACACACACACACACACACACAATTTGGATACATAATATATATATTCATTTATGCTACCCAGTTTTTAATTTCTAAGAGCCCTTCATTTTTCATTCTTTAAATGTTCCTTTTCTAGAACCCTGTTTTGTTTTTGC
Source organism: Gorilla gorilla gorilla (assembly GCF_029281585.2). Lineage (NCBI taxonomy): Eukaryota > Metazoa > Chordata > Mammalia > Primates > Hominidae > Gorilla > Gorilla gorilla. The sequence goes on from NC_073247.2 coordinate 135,961,924, forward strand.
AGATGCTGTCTGTTTTCTTATCTCTATCTATCTTGATATTTAATGATATTTTAAGTCTTCCCCAAATAATCTCTTTCCTCCAAATTGCTTTTAAAAAATTTTTATTGTAAATAAAAACAGATGCAGAAAATAAACAAAACAAACATATATAGCTCAATGAAGGACTGTATGAAAACATCCTTGTAACCATCACCCAGATCACTAAACAGAACTTAGCCAGCTACCCCAGATGCCCTTCCATGTTCTCCCTTCCAATTACAACTTCCTCATTCCCATTCTAAGGAACCACTATCCTGATTTTTGGTGTAATCACTATCTTATGTTTTAAAAATAGTCTGATTAAATCTGCACATTTTGATATATTTTTCATTAAAATCTGTTAGTTCACCCTTCAGATCTTTCTCATCTTTACAATTTAGCTCTTGAACTCAGAGAATAATATCTGTAATTTCTCATAATCTGAGTTTTGCTAATTTCACATTTATGTGGAGTCCAACACATTTTTCTGTCCTTTGTGTTTTTGACAAATTGGCAGGTGGATCCAGAGACTGCATCAGACTCAGATTTGATTTCTTTGGCAAAATTATAGGTGGTGTTTGGCAAGACTATGGGAGGCAAATAGTGTCTGGTTGTCTATTTTTTTGTGATATGAACAGATATTAATGCTTAATGCCTATATTTATCAAGTCACAGAGGTTGTAAAGTTGTGGTATTTTAATTCTATAATATTTCCTACTCATTAGTTGAAATAGTTTTATATAGAACAATTATCCTCATCTACTATTGGGTTACCAACAGTACAGTTCATATGATTCAAACATATTAGATGGGTTTCTATCCTTTGTAATTTTTATTAGTTTGGCTAAGCTGGAATTACATTTTCCAGAATCCCCTTCCCTCCATGGCACCAAGTGAGAGTTGGCCAAAAGAGAAATTTGTGCAAGATTTGGAAGACAGAAATGAAGTAGCTATTTCACTCTCTGAGGGTTGTTGTTACATGCAGCGAGAACTAGACATAGAGGTGCCTGCTGATTCCAGCTTATTCTTGCTTTTCTCCATTCAGAGTTCAGCTCTTCTTCCCAATTGCCAGTAAGAGTGAGTAAACCCAGGCTAGTATTGCAGGTTGCCAGATAAAATGCAGGACACAGAGTTAAATTTGAATTTTAGATACACTATATTTATTAGTATAAGTATGGCCCATGCTCCATATACACATATGTGTATATATATATATGTTTTACATATGTGTGGTTTTACGCGTATTTCACACTTATATAATTTACATACATATTTTACACACATTGTACATATACACTTACAGTATGTGTGTACATGCATGCATGTGCAAAATCTGGCTATGCTACCCTAGACCCACCACTAGATGCAGAGGGAAACAGCTTTCCAGGGACTTCTCTATCAGCAATCCTTTCCATTCCCACTCTGGTAACTGGATACGTCTGGCTGTTTAGTGACTTTCCTCTGATCTTCCAACTCTCTCTGGTCCTTACTTTCCCAGCCTCTTTCCCAATTATGTATGTTTGACCCTTGAATAACACATGTCTGAAATGTGTGGGTCCACTTATATGTGGATAATTTTCAGCCAAACACAGGGATGTCAAACACACTTAGACAGAGGGCTGACTTTTCATGTATGTGGGTTTTACAGGGCTGACTGTGAAACTTGAGTATATATGGATTTTGGCATACACTGGGGATCCTGAAGCTAATTCCATGCATATACCCAGGGATGACTGTAGTTTTATTACTATAACAAATATCTTCTTCCATCATACTCATAATGGTTCAGTTTTCCTGGCTAAATCCTCACTAATACAATCCTGCAAATACAACCAAGGCTTTCATGCCTTGTCCATAAGGTAGACTCTAAAATTTGAAAACCAAGTAAAGCAGCATATATGTTTGCATGATTATTCAATTCTGAGTCATGTAATGTTGGGTCAAGAAATGCCAAGACAGTCAGTGTACTAAAATTACATTACATCCTCTATGGATCCTAGTGTTTTTTTGTTTTGTTTTGTTTTTTTCTGAGACAATGTGTCACTCTGTTACCCAGGCTGGAGTGCAGATCAAGGCTCACTGCAGCCTCTATCTCCCAGGCTCAAGTGGTCTTTCTATCTTAGCCTCCTGAGTATCTGGGACCACAAGCATGCATCACAAAGCCAGGCTAATTTTTCTATTTTTTGTAGAGATGGGGATTTGCCATGTGATATGGTTTGGCTCCGTGTCCCCACCCAAATCTCATGTTAGGTTGTGATCCTCATGTTGGAGAAGCAGCCTGGTGGGAGGTGATTGGATCATGGAGGTGGACTTCCCCCTTGCTGTTCTCATAGTGATTGAGTTCTCACAAGATCTGGCAGTTTAAAGATCTGTGGCACTTCCCCCTTGGTTCTCTCTCTCCTGCCAGTCATGTGAAGATGTACTTGCTTCCCCCTTTGCCCTCCTCCATGATTGTATGTTTTCTGAGGCCTCCCCAACCATGCCTCCTTTACGGCCTGTGAGTCAATGAAACTTTTTTTCTTCATAAATTACCCAGTCTCAGGTAGTTCTTTATAGCAGCATGGGAATGGACTAATACACCATGTTGCCCAGGCTGGTTTTGAATTCCTGGGTTCCAGTGATCCTCCTACCTCAGACTTCCAAAGTGCTGGGATTATAAGAGTGAGCCTCTGCACCTGGCCTGGATCCTAGTCTTAAGGTGAAATGGATGTTCTCTATGTGGGTGTTTTATCGTATTTCCTCAAATCCATCAATCAAATAAAACCTGTTCTATTTCAGTTTGCTTGATGTTTGGATCATGATTTTCCTGCACATTTAAAAGCTTTTCCTGGAGTTTGCTTTTATTTATTTATCTCCTCATCCTTTACCCCTTTCTTTTGTCATTAGAGGTTTGAAAAAAAAAAGCCAGATGAAGTATTGGAGAGTATACAAAATCCAATTTGTTGTTACTTAAATATCTAAAGCATTGCAGCCCTGTTAGGATAGAAAATATTAAGAAGACAGAATCAGACAATCAAGTGGTGAAGCACTTGATGTGGGGGTGTAGACTCAAATTAGAAGGAAAAATTATGTAGTGTATAAGTTGAATTCAGTTTATTGTATTTGGGCTATGAGAGCACACCACTGGAAAATCTGAACATAAGGGTTTCTACTGGCATAATGACTATTAGAAAAAGCACTCAACTTTTCCATCCACATTGTAGAAGGTATTAGAATCTCAGGTCCGAGCCAAAAGCTCTGGAAATAAACATGAAATCCTCTGTGATAGTGATCCCAATTTTGAGAAAGTATTATTACTTCCACAGTGGGTAGCTTTTTAATGTTGGGAAAGTTTAGAATTGTGTATAGACATCACTAAATAAATGAAAATGAAAACACCAGTACTTTCACGTTAAGTTCAGAAATGGTGTTTTTTGTAATCATTGAGGCAATTTGTACATGTGGTGTTTTAAACATTTGTAATGTTTAAGATAATTTGAGGTATAAAAGTATCCATCAGATTAGTTTTATGATTCCAACTGAGTAATTGATTTTATACTTGTGTTTTCATCTTGAAAAGAATAAGAAAGCTCTAAGTTTCTAAGCAGTATTAGAATGTTCACACAGACTTAAAGATTCACCCATATTTATACATTTCATTTATTGTATTTACTAGAATTGTTTAAGTACTTGTTTAATTGTTTAGTGGTTGCTAGGGTCATTTAAAGTATTTAAAAAGGAAATTAGATATATTAAATTTACAAATGCAGCTGAAAATGTTTAAGATAATTTAGTTAAGTTAGAAATTGGACTGACTAATAAGTGGAATAATATTTGTAAATTTAAATTAAAAGTTAAGAGAAAACCTAGCTTTTAAATGTCCTAATTTAAACAAATTGAAATTAAACAAACCAATGTAATCATAGTCTTTGTGTGTGTGTGTATTTGTGTGTATGTGTGTAGAAGTCACCTTTAATCACACCAAGAAACTTGCATTTTCAGTTTCTTCTAACTTTATTTAACTTTGTAATATCTTGAGATTTTTTTCCAAATCTGTCACTATGCCATTTATCCCATTGAAGGCACATTCCTCTTTTAGATTCTCTGTTTTCCTGTTCTGATCTGGTCTGGTTGTTCTTGAGGCCTGCTGCACAGCTGTAATACCAGAACTTCCCTCTCTTGCTTTCCTAAGATAAATCCACTGTTTTCTATATCAGGTGTGACCAAGACTGCAAGTTGCCCTTCAATTTCCATTCTCCCCTTCTAAAATAGTAACAAATCCCCTAATTTTTAGATGGGCAAATAAAGATAAGTCCTGGCATTTCTTGCAGGAAGGTGTGACTATGTAACTAAGTTCTGGCCAGTGGAATACAAGTGGAAGTGACACTTGCAATTTCCAGATTGTGCCCTTCTTACCTGCTTCATCCTGTTGCCTGGAACATGGATGTATGTGAGGCTATACCAGCCTGGAACATGCATATGAGAGAAACAATTTGGGTAAGATAAAACAACAGGATGAAAGAAGCCCAGATTCCTGATACTGTGGATTCCTGGTTACTCATTCATGTTGTTTAATTAAACAAAATATTTCAACCTTTTCTTTTGAAATAATTTCTAACTTAAAAAATGCTGTAAAAATACTACAATGGATTCTTATATATAAGTGAATGTCTTACACAACAAAAGCACAATTATCAAAATTAGGAAATTAATATTGATAAAACACTCTAATTTCATCAGTGGAATTTATTCAGATTTCACCAATTGACCACTAATGTCATTTTCCTGGTCTAGAATACAATCCAGGACCACATGATGTATTTAGTTGTTAAGTCTACTTTAATGTGACAGTTCCTCAGTGTTTCATTGCCTTTCATGACCTAACACTTTAAAAAAGGACAGTCCAGTTATTTTGTAGAATGCCACTTTATTTGGGTTTGTCTGATATTTCTTCAGGATTAAATTCAGGTTATTTATGCATTTTGGATAGAAATGATGTTGAGTCCTCAGTACATCATATTAGGAGGCACATGATGTTACTTTGTCCCATTACTGGTAATGTTAGTTTTGATTGTGTAGTTAAGTTGCCCATGTATTTTTAAAGTTGTGTTAAAAATACAGCCGAATTCTACCAGATATTCTACGAAGAACAGCTGGTACCATTCCTACTGAAACTATTCCAAAAAACTGAGGAGGAGGAACTCCTCCCTAACATATTCTATGAGGCCAGCAGCATCCTGATGCCAAAACCTGGCAGAGACCAACAAAAAAGAAAACTTTAGGCCAATATCCTTGATGAATATCAGTGCAAAAATCCTCAACAAAATACAGGCAAACTGAATCCAGTAGCACATTAAAAGCTCACTTACCACAATCAAGTAGGCTTTATCCCTGGGATGCAAGGTTGGTTCAACATATGAAAATCAATAAATGTGATTCATCACATAAATAGAACTAAAGACAAAAACCACATGATTACCTTAATAGACACAGAAAAGGCTTTTGATAAAATTCAATATCCCTTCATGTTAAAAACTCTCAATAAACTAGATATTGAAGGAATACACCACAAAATAATAATAGCTATCTATGACAAATCCATAGCCAACATCATACTGAATGGACAAATGCTGGAAGCATTCCCCTTGAAAGCTGGCACAAGACAATGTCCCTCTCTCACTACTCTTATTCAATATAGTATTGGAAGTCCTGGACAGAGCAATCAGGCAAGAGAAATAAATAAAGAACATCCGTATAGAAAGTGAGGAAGTCAAAATATCACTGTTGGCAAATGACTTGATTCTGTATCTAGAAATCCCCATAGTCTCAGCCTAAAAGCTCCTTGATATGATAAACAAGTTCAGCAAACAGGATACAAAATCAATGTACAGAAATCACTAGCATTCCTATACACCAACAAAAGCCAAGCTGAGAGCCAAATCAGGAAGGTGATCCCATTCACAATTGCCACAAAAAGTATAAAATACCTAGGAATACAGGTAACTAGGGAGTTGAAAGATCTCTACAATGGGAATTACAAAACACTGCTGAAAGAAATCAGAGATGACACAAAGAAATGGCCAAACATTCCATGCTCATGGTTAGAAAGAAAAAATATCATTAAAATGGCCATACTACCCAAAGCAATTTATCAATTCAATGCCATTCCTGTCAAACAACCAATGACATTCTTCACAGAACTAGAAAAAATCATTTTCACATTCATATGGAACCAAAAATGATCCCAAATAGTCAAGGTAATCCTAAGCAAAAAAAAAAAAAACAAAAAACAAAAAACAAACAAACAAAACGAAAACCAAAACAAAGGTGGAGACATCATGCTTCCCGACTTCAAACTATACTACAGGGCTACAGTAACCAAAACAGCATGGTACTGGTACAAAAGCGACACATAGACCAATGGAATAGAACAGAGAGCCCAGAAATAAGGCTGCACGTTTACAACCATCTAATCTTTGACAAAGCTGACAAAAACAAGCAATGGGGAAAGGACTCCCTATTCAAGAAGTCATGCCAGGATAACTGGCCAGCTATATGCAGAAGATTGAAACTGGACCCCTTCCTTATATCATACACAAAAATCAACTCAAGATGAACTGAAGACTTAAATATAAAAGCCAAAAGTGTAAAAACTCTGGAGGACAACCTAGGTAATACCATTCTGGACATAGGAACAGGCAAAGATTTCATGATGAAGATGCCAAAAGCAATCACCACAAAAGCAGAAATTGACAAATAGGATCTAATTAAACTAAAGTACTTCTGCACAGCAAAAGAAACTATATAAACAGAGTAAACAGATAACCTACAGAATGGGGGAAAGTATTTGCAAACTATGCAACTGACAAAGGTCTAATATCCAGCATCTATAAGGAACTTAAATTTGCAAGAAAAAAAAACCCATGAAAAAATAGGCAAAGGACATGAACAGACATTTTTCAAAAGAAGACATGCATGTGGCTGACAAGCATATGAAAAAATGCCCAATATCATTAGAACATTAAAGTAATGCAAATTAAAACCACAATGAGATACTGTCTGACACTGGTCAGAATGGCTATTATTAAAAAGTCAAAAAATAACAGATGCTACTGGGGTTGCAGAGAAAAGGGAACAATTATATGTTATTAGTGGGAGTGTAAATTAGTTCAGCCACTCTGGAATGCAGTGTGGTGATTCCTCAAAGACCTAACAGCAGAACTACCATTAGACCCAGCAATCTCATTACTGGATATATACCGAAAAGAGTATAAATCGTTCTACCATAAACACACATGCACGTGTATGTTCATCGCAGCACTATTCACAATAGCAAAGACATGGAATCAACCATCAGTGCCATATTGGATATAGAAACTGTGGTACATATACACCATGGAATACTATGCAGCCATAAAAAAGAATGAGACTATGACCTCTGCAGGAACATGGATGAAGCTGGAAGCCATTATCCTTAGCAAACTGATGCAGGAACAGGCAACCAAATACTGCATGTTCTCACTTATAAGTGGGAGCTAAATGATGAGAATTTATGAACACAAGGAAACAATAGATACTGGTGTCTACTTGAGGGTGGAGGGTGGGAGGAGGGAGAGGAGCAGAAAAGATAACTATTAGGTACTGGGCTTAATTCCTGGGTGATGATGAGATAATCTGTACAACAAACCCCCATTATGAGTTTATGTATGTTACAAACCTTCCCATGTAACCCCATACCTAAAATAAAAGTTTAAAAAATTGTGTTAAAATGCATGCAACATAAAATTTGTCATTTGAGTATTCAAGTCAGTGATATTTGAGTACATTTGCAGTGTGCAGTCATCACTTTCATTTAGCCCCAGAACATTTTTATCACCTGAAATGGAAACCTCATGCCCATGAAAGCAGTCACTACCCATTCCTCACTTTCCCAAGCCTTAGCCACCACTAATCTGTTTCTGTCTCTATGAATTTGCTTATTCTGAATATTTAATATAAATGGAAGAATACAATATATGGCCTTTTGTTTCTGGCTTCTTTCTCTCAGCATATTATTTCAAAGTTCATCCATGTTGTTACATGTATCAGTACTTTATTGATTTTAGTAGTTGGATTATGTTTTATTGGGTGGTTATTGCACATCTTGTTTGTCCATTCATCAGCTAATGGATATTTGGGTTGTTACTTTTTGGCTATTACAAAAAAATTCTGCTCTGAAGATTTGTTACAAGTTTTTGTGTGAACATATGTTTTTAGTTCTCTTGGGTATATACCTAGAAACGGAATTGCTGGGTTATATGATAATTCTGTGTCCAACGTTACTGAGGAACAACCAAATAGTTTTCCACAGTGGATGCACCATTTTCTTTCCCACCAGGGAATGAGTGAGGGTGCTAATTTCTCCATGTCCTTTTCCGTTTTTTGATTGTAGCCATTCTAGTGGGTGGGAAGTGGTATTTCATTGTGGTTTTGATTTGCATTTCCCTAATGACTAATGATGTTGAGCATCTTTTCTGTATGATTGGTAATCATATGCCTACTTTCATTTCTGATTTTAGTGATTTCTATTTTCTCTCTTTTTTCTTAGTCAGTGTCGCTAAAGGTTTGTCCATTCTGTGGATCTTTTCAAAGAGCAAACTTTTGATTTTATTGATTTACTTCTTAGTTTTTTATATACTATTTCATTTATATCTGCCTTAAAATTTATTATTTCCTTGCATCTACTATTGTTTATTTGAGAGTGTGTGTTGTTTAATTTCTACATTTTTTGTGTTATTGATTTTTAGGTTTATTTTATTGCAGTCAGAGAAGGTATTTTGTATGGTTTTAATATTTTAACATTCATTGAGACTTATTTTGTAGCCTACCATATGGTTTATTCTGGAGAATACTCCACTTGCACTTTAGAAGAATATATAGTCTGCTATTTTTGCATGGATTATTCTATATAGGTTTGTTAGGTCTAGTTGGGTTATAGTATTATCCTCTATATCTTTATCGATCTTTTGTCTACTTGTTCTATCCATGATTGGAAGGGGGATATTGAAAAGTTTATTATTGTACAACTATTTTTTTCTTCCATTCTGTTAATTTTTGCTTCATATATTTTGGGACTCTGATGTTAGGTACGTGTACATTCATAATTGTCATACCTTATTGATAGGTCGACTCTTTTTTATCAATATATAAAATCCCTTTTTGTCTCATAATAATTTTTGACTTGAAGACTCTTTTGTCTGATATTTGTATAGCTACTGGAGCTCTCTTTTGGTTACTGTTTACATGGAATATATTTTTTTGCATGGAATATCTTTTACTATCCTTTCACTTTCAGCCTAGTTATATCTTTGCATTTAAAGTAAATCTCTTACAGACAGCATATAGTTTGGGCCATGTGTTTCTTTCCATTCTCCCAACCTGTCTTTTAATTGCTAAGTATAATCCCTTTGAATGTAATGTAATTACTGATGAGGAAGGACTTACTTCTGTCATTTTGCTATTTGTTTTCTATACATCTTATATCTTATTTGTTCCTCAACTCCTTCACTACTACCTTTTTTTTCTTTTTTTTTGAGACAGAGTTTCGCTCTGTTGCCCAGGCTGGAGTGCAGTGGCACCATCTCTGCTAACTGTAACCTCTGCCTCCTGGGTTCAAGTGATTCCCCTGCCTCAGCCTCCTGAGTAGCTGGGATTACAGGCACGTGCCGCCACGCCCAGCTAATTATTGCATTTTTAGTAGAAACAGGGTTTCACCATGTTTGTCAGGTTGGTCTCGAACTCCTGATCTCAGGTGATCCGCCTGCCTCGGCCTCCCAAAGTGCCAGGATTACAGGGGTGAGCCACTGTGCCCGGCCCATTACTGCCTTCTTGTGTGTTTAGTTGATTTTTTTAGTGTACCATTTTGATTACTTTCTCATTTCTTTTTCTGTATATTTCTCAGTTATCTTCTTAGTAGTTTTCCTAACAATAACAATTAATATGTTAAATTTATAAGAAACAAGTTTGAATTAATATTAACCTGGCTTCAATAGTATATAAAAAATGTATATATATATATCTGCTCCCATATAGGACCATCCTTCCTTCTTTATGCAAATCATGTCACAAATTACATCTTATACATTGTGTGCACATTAGCATAGATTTATAATTATTGTTTTATGCATTTGTCTTTTAAATCACATAGGCAAAAAAGAGGCATTACAAACCAAAAATACAATAATATTATATCTCCCCAGCTTTATTTTCATATAATTGAGAAATAAATATTATATATATTGAAGGTGTACAACATGCTTTTTTAATATATGTATTCTATATTTATCTATGTAGTGACATTTACCAGTATTCTTTATTTCTTCATAGGGCTTCAAGTTACTGTCCAGTGTGTGCTTTCATTTCAGGCTAAAGAACTCCTTTTAGTATTTCTTATAGGACAGGGATACAAGCAATGAACTTCCTCAGCTTTTGCGTATCTGAGAATATCTTAATTTCTACTTCATTTTTGAAGGATACTTTTGCCAAATACAGAATTATTGATTGACAGGTTATTTTTTTCTTTCAGCAGCACTTTAAATATTTCATAGTACTGCCTTCTGGGCTTTATGGTTTCTGAAGTGAAATTGGCCGTTAATCTTTTTGAGGATCCTTTGTGTGTAATGAGTCACTTCTTGGTGATTTCAAGATTTTCTCTTTGTCTTTCAACAATTTGATTATTAAGTGTTTTGGTGAGTTTAAATGTTTTACTGAGTTTATCCTACTAGATATAAATTGAGTTTCTTGGATGTTTAGATTCATATATTTCATCTAATTTGGGGACTTGGGGCCATTATTTCTTCAAACTTTCTGTTCATTTCTGTTTTTTAAAATTTTAATGTATTTATTTATTTTGAGAGTGGGTTATGAGACTGGCTAATTATTATTATTATTATTATTTTGTTGTAGAGACAGAGTTTCATCATGTTGCACGGGCTGGTCTCAAACTCCTGGGCTTAAGCGATTCACCTGCCTTGGCCTCCCAAAGTGCTGGCATTACAGGCATGAGCCACCGTGCCCAGCCTGTTCATTTCTTTCTATTTTCTCCTTCTGAGACTCCTATTATGCCTAAGTTGACATACTAGATGATGTCCCACATGTCATTTAGGCTCTATTCTTTTTTTTTTCATTCTTTTTTCCTTCTGTTCCTCAGACTGGATAATTTCAGTGGCTTATCTTCAATTTCTGTCATTCATTCTTTTGCCTGCTCAAATCTGCTGTTGAATGGTTCTAGTGAAATTTTTGTATTAGTTACTTTTCTTTTAGGCTCCAGAATTTCTATTTTGTTCCTTTTTTACAATTTCTTTTATTTTATTGGATTTATTATTTTATTCTCTATTTGGTAACATGGTGTTCTTTTGGTTTCCTTTAGTTCTTTGTCCATGGTTTTCTTTACCTCCATGAGCATGTTTAACACACTTGATTTAAAGTCTTGTCTAATAAGTCCATTTTCCTGGATTCCCTCAGGAACAGTTTCTGTTGATCTCATATTTTCCTCATAACAGACCATGCTTTCCTATTTCTTTGTACACTTTATTTTTTTTTTTTTTAATTAGAGATGGGGTCTTGCTATGTTGCTATGTAGGCTGGTCTCAAATTCCTGGCCTCAAGTGATTCTCCCATCTCGGCCTCCCAAAGTGCTGGAATTACAGGCATAAGACATAAGTTATAATTTTTTGTTGAAAACTAGACATTTTGAACATTATTTTGTGGTAACTCAGGAGATTAGATTCTCACCACTTCTCTTGAGTTTTTGTTGCTGCTTGCCTTATTTATGCTTATTTGTATAGTGCCTTTTCTAAACTATTTTTGTAAAGATGATATTCTTTGTTGTGTGTGATCACTGAAATATGTGGTCCATTAGCTTGGTGGTCAGTTATTATTTTGACAGGGTTTCCTTAAATGCTTAGACCAGGAGAAAGAAAAATCTACTCTCAGTGTTGACATATTAGATCTGTGTTGGGGCACTCATTCATAGCTTAGCCACATTGCTTACAAGTCTACCTCAGCCTTCACTTCGTGCTTGTGCAGAGCCTAATGGTCATCCAGAGGTGAAAGCTTAGGGTCTTCTCTGGCTTTTTCTGTACATGTATCCATCCTTGGCTAGTCTTATGGTTTTCTCAATTTCTCAGTATATCTAGGAGCTTTAAAAAGCCATTTTACCCACATATAACCCCTTTCCTAATCTCTTCCCATGCTTCTTGGTCTATCTATTGCTTGTCCCCACTGTTGTTCCTTGGCACAGTCCACTGTGGCCAATACTTGTACCTTTACATATTTATGTTAAATGCTGCCTTAGAAGCTGTCCCAGTCCCGGGAATGCTCTGAGTCAAAAAACAAAGGCAGCCCATGTGCCTGTTCTTCAGTGGGCCACCAGACTGGTAGAAATGGACATCCAGAATTATTTGAGAAAAAGTTCCATATTGCTCTCTCTGGTACTAACAACCTTTACCAGGAGTGTGGGCTGCTATCCTTAGAGCCACTGCTGATCTGGGAGTTGGGGGATGGTAGGCAGGCCATTTTAAATGCTACATCTCTCTCTTACCATATTGCAGCCACTTCTTTCTTCATCATGCCTTCCCTAGTGATTGTAAGTTTTGGACTAGATTTCAGAGTTCTGCAAAAGTTGATTCTGACAGTTTTTGACAGTTTATTAGTTGTTTTTGTTGTGGATGGAGCACTGGAGTTCCCTTGCCATTTTCATTGATATCACTACCCTGTCCTTTTTCCTTGTTTTTTCTTTTCTTTTTTTTTTTTTGATGGAGTCTTGCTCTGTTGCCCAGGCTGGAGTGCAGTGGCACGATCTTGGCTCACTGTAACCTCCACTTCCCGGGTTTAAGTGAGTCTCCTGCCTCAGCTTCCTGCATAGCTGGGATTACAGGTGCCTGCCACCACGCCTGGCTAATTTTTGTATTTTTGGTAGGGATGGGGTTTCCGCATGTTGGCCAGGCTGGTCTCAAACTCCTGACCTCGCGATCCACCTGACTTGGCCTCCCAAAGTGCTGGGATTGCAGGTGTGAGCCACCACACCCGGGCCCTTTTTTTTTTTTTTTTTTAAATTACTGGGTAGCTGGTGTGGGTTTTCCATTTGCTATTGCATAAAGCAGCTTTGTTTTCCAGGTACGTCTCTCCACTGATGGCTCACTGGGATATCTGACAGGAATGTCTTTATGTAGTAGGGTGGGGATGGGGGCTGGTTGCTTGGAAAGTTTTGTTTTGGGCTGGGAATTGGCTCTCTGGCTATTAGCCTTCTAAATGCCTAGTGAGAAGGATATTTCTCTGAGAAGCCTATATTCAAACCAAAAGTTTTAGCTTTATTCATAGCATTAATTTCTTTTCAGATAAAAGCCTTCTAGTTTTTGTTTGTTTGTCTGTTTGTTTTTTTGCTTGTTAGCAAATGCGAGTAAATGGTACTCTGGTAAGGAATTTGGGAGGAATATGGTGGTGGGGACTGATACAACTGTTCTGTTTTACAAATCTTCAATTCCCCAGTTTAAAGCCCCACTTCTCATTCCTGTTCCCTTCTGTACTTGCTGACTTACAGCCCAGAGTATCTCCAGGATTCTGCCAAATAGGCTGGCTCCTGTCTCCTCTGGAGCTTCCTTATAACATTTTCTAGGCTGTGGTTTTATCTATCTGTTTCATCTGCCAACTTGCTCACATCTACTTTCCTTCTTCCAGAAACGTGTTGGGATCTCTTTTTGTTGGTAATTTCCTCAACTTCTGTCTAGTTCTTTTTGCCCTTGGAGGTTTATTCCCTTATGTACTGCTGTACTTTTATATTAAGGGAATCTAGGAGGCGTTGGGAGCAATGTATGTAGCTAGTCCACCATCTTGAACTGGGGTCAACAAATAGTTTTGAGTACCTTCCCTGTACCAGGTACTATGCTAGGTGCTAGGGGTGTAAACATGAATGAAGCTTATTTCATGGTATCAAGGAGCTCATAGTGTGGTAGCATAGGGAGACCCATGCAATGGATATTACAATGGGACTTGTCTCCAAAGCTGAAAACAAAGGGTATTAAGGGCTCACATATTCTAAAGAGAGGTGACACACCATTTTTACAGAACTTGCTAAAGGATAACTTCCAAAATATGATTTGTGTTCATTAAATCCTTTGAAGGCATGTAAAGGAAGCTGGGGATTGACTGAGAGGAGAGTGATAGAAAAGATAGTTTTGAAGAGAGGTATGGGAGTGCTATGGAGTTTCTCCTGCTCATGGGGGAGTGGAGGAGGTGCTTCCCACTCACTTAAGTGGAAGGCGGCTACAAGAGAATCACTCCAGGAGCTTTGACATGTGTTCCCTGGGGATTGATATTTGTAGGAGCTGGCAACTTACTCGTACCTAAAAACAAAGTCTAAAGGTGAAAGGGGCTACGGCTACGGCAGCCTGTGAAAACAGAGGAAAGAGAGAGGGCTACATTTGCAGGGAGCTGTACTTCTGCCAGTGTGTGGGGGAAGCTGTCTGTTTCCCAGGGGCCAGAGGTGGTCATCAGGATAGAAAGTTAGAGTTGGGTCATCTTATTAGGGGTCTCCCCTAAGAGGATTGCTTAGAGGTATGCAATGATCCAAACAGAGGAATGGACTGATGGAAACCCAGGACAGAGGAGTTGAAAAGGGCCTGCCAGATGAAGTGTTGCCTAGGCCAGGAAAACTGCAGGTGAGAGATCTCCAGTGATGGGAGGCTCCAAGGAACCCTTTAGAGAAAGTGTCAGCTTTGGACATATGCCACACTCTTCAATCAATGCCAGGTTAAAATTTAACCAGTCAAGGAAAGCTCTTTTTTTTGGCCCTTACTTTTTCTAGTCCTTCCCTGGCAGACTTCTTTCAACTCCTCGGTCCTGGGATTCCATCAGTTCATTCCTCTGTTGGGATCATTTCAGAGTTGGAACAGCATAGGGAGTGTGTGTGGTGGGGTATGTGTGAGGAGGGATCAGAAGAGGAAATGGACCAATGGGGAAGTCAACCATGCTCCACATCCTTCCCCTACTGTGTTTCTTGGCTGAGTTAGACCTGAGCTTGGGGAGGAGATAAGCTTGGAAATGGGTGACAGATTGAAGCTATAATATACTAGACTGAACTGAAAACTTTAATGCCTGAAAACAAAACTATGTTTTAATATCTGAGAGTGACTGAAAAAGGTATGAGATCCGTCTGAAGTTTTATGCAGGGGTGGGGAAAAATGATTCCACAGAGCTTGTGACGTGAAAGAATTACATTGCTTTCTGCTTACACCCTACTGTGTCTAGCTCATTCAATAAACTAGTTTATATAAGTGCTACACTATATGTATAGTCAAGGTTCAGTGAGTAGGTAGCACATAGAAGAAAGTAATAAACTCTTTCCAGGGAGGCCAGGGGAAGGCCTGACACTTTCTCTCAGAGGAGTTAGTGTTTGAACCGGGTCTTAAAGAATAAGAAGGAATTTCTTAGGTGAGGATGAGGCAGGAGGACATTTCAGAAAGAGGGAACAGCATGTACAAAAGTAGGAGGTGTATATGGGTGATTGCATGTGGTTTGGTGATTCTGAATCATTGTAGTGTAAACTGCTGTTGGGTGGGGAGGGAGGTCATACTTGCATTTTAAAAGGTCACTTTTGTCACAATGTGTTAAGTGGGATAGTGGGAATTGTGGAGACTGGGAAACAATGTCAGGTTAACCCAGACAAGGAGAGCTCTTGGTTATCTAGAAATATCCTAATAATAGACTGATCTACATTTAAGAACATTTGAAGCCAGGCAATGTGGTACCTGCCTGTAGTTCCAGCTACTCTGGAGGCTGAGGCAGGAGGATTGCTTGAGCCCAGGAGTTTGAAGCTGCAATGAGCTATGATAGTGCCGCTGCACTGCAGTCTGGGTGACAGAGCAAGATTCCATCTCTTAAAATTTTTTTTCATCTAAATATAGTAGGATTCCCAGCTTGAGTTCTACCTGGGAGTTGGACCTGTCTGGGATTATTCAATGAACCGCAGGGATGGGCAGCCATGTCTTTTAGCATCAGGTCCTGTAAGGTCCCCCTAAAGTGAGCTCATTCTAAGCCAGTGGTCCTTAACCTGAGGTTCACAAATAGAATCCATGGGGTCTGTGAACTTGGAAGGGAAAACAATTACATCTTTGAAACTTAGTGCTTTCCCCTAATTATGAAAATACACAGCAAACTACAGTGGCATTAGCCATATCTGTGACCCTGTCATGGATAGAAATCACAGATATTTTCACATCACATTGCATTTTTTTCAGACGTCTCAAAATAGTATTTACTCAGGCATTACTTTGAGTTATTGTGGTGTTAGACCTGCTGCTGGATCATTTATTTAATGTGTTAATAAAAAGCATACATGTTATATAAAATTTGTTCTAAAAATAGTTTGATAGCTATTACAATGTAACGGGTTTCCTTTGTAATCCTATGTATTTTGTTTTATGCATTTAAGAACATTAGTCTGAGAAAGGGTTCATGGGGTTCATTAGAGTGCCAAAGAGTTGCATGGCACAAAAAAATGGTAGGAACCCCTGTTTAAGGAAAAAAGAATCACCCAAATTTGTCTCCCTGTCCACTTACACGCAGGACTGAGTAGCTGATGATGAAAAGGGATACCTGCATGCTCCCTATGAGAAAGAGGCTTCTGTTAACTTATACTATCCGCCCTTCCTTTTTTTCAGTAAAAAAAGATAATAGAGCATAAGCGGCCTTCTTCCCCATTTTTCAGCAGAGCACCACGCAGATCTGCCATCTCTAGGCTCCTCAGCTAAAGCAAGACATCAAGGAGCCTGGTAGGAGATGGCAGGAGATGCCTAATGGGGGACAGTGATGCCTGGCTGATGCCATAATGTCCGGCTAAGAGAGTGAGGAACGGAGGTGGAGGCAGAAGAAAGAAATGGCAGAAACCGCATCGTGGGTGATAGGACAGCTGGTTAGACTAGTTTGTGCTTGCAGGTGATATCCACTCCCTAAGAATGCCTGGAGACACTCTGGAGGGCTTTTAATTGAAGAAGCCCTCGACCCACGACAGGTTGCGGGGTGTGATGTTCCCCGCCCTGTGTCCAAGTGTTCTCTTTGTTTAATTCCCACCTATGAATGAGAACATGCAGTGTTTGGTTTTCTGTCCTTGTGATAATTTGCTCAGAATGATGGTTTCCAGCTTCATCCATGTCCCTGCAATACAAAAAACAGTAAAATTTGGTGATTCCATTTAATAGAACCCCTTTTACTATCCACAGGCTAGAGAAACCTGAAGAAATTTGGGTTCCAAAGCTATTTGTTGTGGGAGTGACAGCCTGATTATACTGGTTTTATTACTTTTTATATAAAAAAGAAAAAAAACAAGTGAGTTCTCCCTTTCATGTTCAATATTCCATTAGTTGAACATCCTCTACGTGTGTTCATAGAAATATTTTATGTCCTGAGAATAACTTCAGAGGTTGAGAGCATATTTTCCCCAGCGTTTGCTTTAGAGCTTACTTGAATAATCAGCTCCCTGCTTTCAGAACAAATCTTAGTTTTCATGAACAGCGGTATCATCAGTCATTCATTGATGGATATTTGAATGGAAAAAGTGCCAGGTGTTTCAACTTCCTCTCCAGCAGGTTTACAATTAAGCTGTTAGTAGTTTGTTGTTGGTTTAAAAAAATTTTTGGTTTGTATTATGCACAGAAAAGGAATTCCCATAATCCATCAGATGGAGATGTGCTGCTGGAAATGCTGCTACCTTGTGACCAAAATAAATAAATAAATAAAAATAAAAATAAAAAATTGCTCGGTTACCATCAGCTGTGTCCATTCAGATTTATCAATCATAAATTGAGGTTCCTTGCATTACAAATGTGGGCTATTCTTTTTTTATTATTATACTTTAAGTTCTAGGGTACATGTGCACAACATGCAGGTTTGTTACATAGGTATACATGTGCCATGTTGGTTTGCTGCACCCATTAACTCGTCATTTACATTAGGTATTTCTCCTAATGCTATCCCTCCCCCTGCCCCCCACCCCACGACAGGTCCCGGGGTTTGATGTTCCCCGCGCTGTGTCCAAGTGTTCTCATTCTCATTGTTCAATTCCCACCTATGAGTGAGAACATGTGGTGTTTGGTTTTCTGTCCTTGTGACAGTTTGCTCAGAATGATGGTTTCCAGCTTTATCCATGTCCCTGCAAAGGACATGAACTCATCCTTTTTTATGGCTGCATAGTACTTCATGGTGTATATGTGCCACATTTTCTTAACCAGTCTATCATTGATGGACATTTGGGTTGGTTCTAAGTCTTTGCTATCGTGAATAGTGCCATGATAAACATATGTGTGCATGTGTCTTTATAGTAGCATGATTTATAATCCTTTGGGTATATACTCAGTAATGGGATCACTGGGTCAAATGGTATTTCTAGTTCTAGATCCCTGAGGAATTGCCACACTGTCTTCCACAAGGTTGAACTAGTTTACATTCCCACCAACAGTGTAAAAGCGTTCCTATTTCTCCACATTCTCTCCAGCATCTGTTGTTTGCTGACTTTTTAATGATTGCCATTCTAGCTGGCGTGAGATGGTATCTCATTGCGGTTTTGATTTGCATTTATCTGATGACCAGTGATGATGAGCATTTTTTCATGTGTCTGTTGGCTGTATAAATGTCTTCTTTTGAGAAGTGTCCGTTCATATCCTTTGCCCACTTTTTGATGAGGTTGTTTTTTTCTTCTAAATTTGTTTAAGTTCTTTGTAGATTCTGGATATTAGCCCTTTGTCAGATGTATAGATTGCAAAAATTTTCTCCCATTCTGTAGGTTGCCTGTTCATTCTGATGGTAGTTTCTTTTGCCATGCAGAAGCTCTTTAATTAGATCCCATTTGTCAATTTTGGCTTTTGTTGCCATTGCTTTTGGTGTTTTAGTCATGAAGTCCTTGCCCATGAAATGTGGGCTCTTCTTTAAAATAGGCCATGTTATTAAATGAAATGATATGCAACAAGTACTTAGAACAGTGCTTGTTGCTACACAGCAAGTGCTTGATAAATGTTAGCTATCATCATCATCATTGTCATCATCATTATCCAGCCCAAGAAGTGCATATTTAAATATACACCCTAAGCTGTTGTCTTTCTATATAGATTATATGTGTGAGCAGAGGGGCAGAGAATTAAAGTGATAAAGAATGTGTCTTCACTTAGGTGTGTGCTGGCTTTCTTGCAAATTCCTATGGAAAAGGAGATAAACTAAAGCCTCAGTTTGCTTGGCAAGAGCTTAATTTGTTTACGAGAGCATTCGTTAAACCTTTTTCTGTGGAAAATTAGTCCTGCAAGATCACTAAGTGAAAAGTGATGCCTTCCTGAATAAGTTTATAAAGTTCTCCCTGTACCCCACCTTGGAGGGTCATATGTCCTAGAGTACATTAAGCAAGCTGAGAAGTCCCCCAGAAAAAAGGGCTATTTAATTTTTTAAACTCAATTTGACAAAGTTCCTTGACTACATAACTCCTTTTCGTTGTAATACTTCTTAATATCCCCAGGCACTGGTGTTTTACATGTAGTGGGATGTCCTATCAGAGATGATTATTTTTTTTCCTCTTCTGAGAAAGAAATTGCCAGTCACTCTCCATACAGGCAGAGTGACAAGGGCATCTTGGAACAGGTCTTCAAGAGGTCATCTTAGTTATCCAGTGTTCACCAGACAGATGTGCATATGTCTGGAGAGAGGGTAGGCCATTCACCATACATCCATGGAAAGAACTTCCAATCCATTTGTTGAGACTTGGAGTTAGGAGGAATGATCAAGGTAGAGAGGGCCATTCTTTTCAAGGCCCAGTGTCAGGAAAGGACAATAGTATCCATAAAATAGTGTGTCAAAAAAACAGAGTGTGGTCTGTCTGGTGGGCTGGCTCTGGTACTGAGTAAAGAGGAAGAAAGGGGATGGTGGTGGGATTGACTATATAATTTACAGTGCCCAGTGCAAAATGAAAATACAGGGACCCTTGTTTAAAAATTATCAAGAATTTCAGGGCTGAGTGCGGTGGCTCACGTCCATAATCCTAGCACTTTGGGAGGCCAAAGCAGGTGGGTCACCTGAAGTCAGGGATTTGAGACCAGCCTGGCCAACATGTCGAAACCTCGTCTTTACTAAAAATACAAAAATTAGCTGGGCATGGTGGTGCATGTTTGTAATCCCAGCTACTCGGGAGGCTGAGGCAGGAGAATCACTTGAACCCAGGAGGCGGAGGTAGCAGTGAACCGAAACTGCACTACTGCACTCCAGCCTAGGTGACAGAGTAAGACTCTGTCTCAAAAGAAAAAAAGTATTTCAGGAGAGCAATAGTAGAGCATTAAGCCAAATATGGGGCCCTTCCAAACACAGTGCTCTCTGTGACTGCACAGGTTGTATACTCATGAAGCCAGCCCTACATTGTGGACTTTGGTTTTCTGAGTCTGTACACGAAAGAACTGCCTGGAAGTGGCTCTACTAGGTCTATATTAAGACCTTCAGAAGTAATTGATTGTGAAGTGAGATTGCTGGTCACTAAGAGATGTAATGAGATGCACTGAGGGACTTCTGGTCCTAAAATGGCAGTATAGAGGCAACCTGGCTTCACTCTCCCACACAGAAAAACAAAAACAGATATAAAACACTGAGATTTTACCAGAAACAATCCAGAGTTCAGGTATGAGGACAAGACAGTTCCCAGGGCCACCAAGTAGTGGAAAAACTCTAAGTAGGTGGTGGTAAAATCAGACTTTCACATCTGTGATTCCTCCCCACCACCCAATTCTGCCAGGCACCAAGTGTGTGGAAAATCTCCCTCCAACTTATGGTTTCTATGCTGGAAAAAGTGAAATTGAGGTGGTGAACTAGCTTCTTCACTTTCTTGGGTTCCCTGGCAGGAGACCTGTCCTTGCCTTAACCTAAAATACGCATCTTGACTGCCTGAAGGGAGAAATATCATTGAGGACAGGCAGAGCAAGGAGAGGTGGGGCTACCATCTTCAGCCCTGGAAACTCTGCTCTGTAACTCAACCAAAGGAGATACCAGATCAGAGTAGCTGTTCAGCAGCACCACACTGCAGGAAGTACATTCTCCAGGTCCCCTGGGCATGAACCATTAGCCAGACTTCCCATACTGCTGGGATAATCCCTTTGGGACTTCCCCATTTGGGACAGGCAGTGCTCCAATCATTTACTAGAGCTGAGGTGAACCTGGGGTTAAGGTGCCACCTAGAAATGAAAAGAAGGCAGTGGCCTAGTGGCAAAGATTTGCTAAGCAAACATATTCAAAAGGAAAACAAAACAAGCCAGAAAAAGAAAACTGGAATAAATAAATAATCATTCAATGCCAAGACATAAATGTATACCCACAAAAAACAATAGCAAACAGGGAATCATGACCTCCCCAAGGGACAAAGCAAAACTCCAATGACTGACCCTAATAGGATGGCAATTTGTGAGCTCTCTGAACAAGGATTCAAAATAGCAGTTTTAAGGAAACTCATAGTGAGCTCCAAGGTAACACATAAAAACAATTCAGAAATTTAGCAGAGAAATTTAACAGAGATTGAAATTTTAAAAAAATCAAACAAAAATCTTGGAAATGAGAAATGTATTTGCTGAACTGAAGAACTCTTTAGAGGCTCTAGACAGCAGAACAAGCCAATCAGAGGAAATAATTAGTGAGCTCGAAGAAAGGCTATTTGAAAGTGCACCATCAGAAGAGAAAAAAGAAAAGAGAATGAAAACGAATGAAGACTACCTAGAAAATATAGAGAATTATCTCAAAACACCAAATCTAAAAATTATTGGTGTTCAAGAGAAAGCGGAGCAAGAGGAAAGTGTAGAAAGCTTATTCAAATAATAACAGAAAACTTTCCAAAACTTGAGAAAGATATAAATATCTCGGTACAGGAAAGTCTTAGACCACTAAGCAGATTTAACCCAAATAAGACTGCCCCAAGGCAGATAATAATCAAACTCTCAAAGGTCAAGGACGAGGAGAAGATCCTAAAAACAGCAAGAGAAAAGAAATAACATATAATGGAGCTCCAATTTTTCTGGCATCATACTTCTCAGTGGAAACCATATAGACAAGGAGAGAGTGGAATGACATTTTTGAAGTGCTCAAAGAAAAGAACCTGCCATCCAAGAATATTGTATCCAGCAAAATTATTCAAATATGAAGAGAGATAAAGTCTTTCCTAGACAAACAAAAGCTGAGAGAATTCACCACCAACAGATCCATCTTGCAAGAAATGCTAAAAGCACTTCTTCAATCTGAAAGAAAAACCACTGATGTGCAAAAGA
Source organism: Gorilla gorilla gorilla (assembly GCF_029281585.2). Taxonomy (NCBI): domain Eukaryota; kingdom Metazoa; phylum Chordata; class Mammalia; order Primates; family Hominidae; genus Gorilla; species Gorilla gorilla. The sequence goes on from NC_073247.2 coordinate 135,984,231, forward strand.
AAACATTTCAAGGTATAAAACCCACTGGTAAAATTAAGTACATAGGTGGCCCGGCACGGTGGCTCACGCCTGTAATCCCAGCACTTTGGGAGGCCAAGGCAGGCAGATCAGGAGTTTGAGACCAGCCTGACCAACATGGTGAAACCCCGTCTCTACTAAAAATACAAAAATTAGCTGGGTGTGGTGGTGTGTGCCTGTAATCCCAGCTACTCGGGAGGCTGAGGCAGGAGAATCGCTTGAACCTGGGAGGTGGAGGTTGCAGTGAGCTGAGATCGTGCCACTACACTGCAGCCTGGGTGACAGAGCGAGACTCTGTCTTAAAAATAAAAATAAAAATAAAAAAATAAAAAAATTACATAGGCAAACCCAGAATACTCTATTGCTGTATTTGTGGTGTATAATTCACTCATAACCCTAGTATGAAGCCCAAAAGACAAACGTATCAAAAACAATAATAGCCACAGCAACCTATTAAGAGATAGGTAACACAAAAATATGTAAGTTGAGACAACTAAAAGTCAAAATGGGGGGAAATTGAGTTAAACTGCAGAATTTCTTTGTATTTTTTTGCCTTTGTTTCTATTATTTGTGATCTAAGATAAGTTGTCATCTCTTTAAAATAATTTATTATGTTTATAAGATGTTTTTTGTAAGCCTCTTGGTAACCACAGCACAAACATCTGTAATAGATTCACTAAAAATAAAATGCAACATATTAAAACATACTAACAGATAATCAGCCACAAAGGAAGACAGGAAGAAAGGCGGAAAGGAAGAGAGGAGTCTCAAAACAACCAGAAAACAAGCAACAAAATGGCAGTAGTAAGTCTTTCCTTATAATAATAACACTGAATATAAATTGTCTTAATTCTCCAATTTAAAAAACGTAGTTACTGAATAAAGAAGTAAGACCCAACTCTATGCTGCCTTTCAGAAAGCCACTTCATTGATAAAGAACATATGCCGAGAGTGAAGGGGTCAAAAAAAATATTCCATGCAACTGGAAACCACAAAAGAGCAGGAGTAGCTATACTTACATCAAATCAAATCAAAGACTGTAAAAAAAAAAAACTACAAAGAAGGTCCCTATATAATGATAAAGAGGTCAATTCAGCAAGAGGATAGAACAATTGTAAATATCTATGCACTCAACACTGGAGCTCCCAAGTATATAAAGCAAACATTGATAGATCTAAAGGGAGAGATAGGTTGTAATATAATAATAGTAGGGGACTTTAATATCCAACTCTCAGTAATGGACAGATCAGACAGAAAATCAACAAAAAAATAGCAGAGTTAAACTACATACTAGATCTAGTAGCCTAACTGATATTTCACATTCTTTTCATCAGCCTATGAAACATTCTCTAGAATAGGCCATATCTTAGGCTTCAAAAACAAGTATGAACAACTTATAAAAAATCAAAGTCATATCAAAGTCATATATCTTTTCTGACCACAATGGATTAAAACTAGAAATCAATAACAAGAGGAGCCTTGGAAAATACACAATGCATGGAAATTAAACAACATACTCCTGAGTGATCAATTGGTCAAGCAGGAAGTTTAAATTTAATTTTTAAGAAAAGAAATTTAAAAATTTCTTGAAACAAATGAAAATGGAAATACGACATACCCAAATCAGTGGGATATGGCAAAAGCACTGCTAAAAGGGAAGTGTATCACAATAAGAACCTATATAAAATAGTGGAACGACTTCAAATAAATAACCTAACAATGCATCTCAAGGAACTAGAAAAGAAGAACAAAACCAAACCCAAAATTAGTGGAAAGAAAGAACGAATAAATATCAGAGCAGAAATAAATGAAATTGAGGCTAAAAAACAATACAGAAGATCACTGAAATGAAATGTTGGTTTACTGAAAAGATAAACAAAACTTTAGCAAGACTAAGAAAAAAAGACCCAACTGAAATTGGAAACAAAAAAGAAGACAAAACAACTGAGACATCAGAAATACAAAGACGCCAGGCACGGTAGCTAACACCTGTAATCCCAACATTCTGGGAGGCCGAGGTGGGTAGATTGCTTGAAGTTAGGAGTTTGAGACCAGCCTGGCCAACATGGCAGAACGCTGTCTTTACAAAAAATACAACAAAATCAGCTGGGCATGGTGGCACACCTCTGTAATCCCAGCTACTCAGGAAGCTGAGGCGTGAGAATTGCTTGAGCCTGGGAGGCAGAGGTTGCAGTGAGCCAAGATTGTGCCACTAAACTCCAGTCTGGGTGATAGAGGGAGACTCCACCTCAAAAAAAAAAAAAAAAAATTGAAGAAAAGGGACTATCTCCAAGCTCATTCTATGAGGTCAGCATTACCATATCAAAACCAGACAAGGGCACAACAAAAAAAGAAAACTACAGGCCAGTACCACTAATAAACATAGATGCAAAAATCCTCAATACAAATACTAGCAAACTGAATTCAACAACACATTAAAAAGATCACTTACCATAATCAAGTGGGATTCATCCAGGGATGCAAGGATGGTTCAACATATGCAAATCAATAAATGTGATCAATGAATGTGATACAGAGTCGAGAATAAAAACCATAGATGCTGAGAAAGTATTTGATAAAATTAAACATCCCTTTATGATAAAAACCCTCATCAAAATGGGTATAGAAGGAATGTATCTCAAAATAATAAAGGCCATATATGACAAACCCATAGCTAACATCATACTGAATGGTGAAAAATCAGGCCTTTTCTTTTGAGGACTGGAACAAAAACAAGGATGCTCACTTTCACCATTATTATTGAACATAGTACTGGAAGTTCTAGCCAGAACAATTAGGGAAGAAAAAAAAAGTGCATCCAAATTGGAAAGGAAGAAGTCAAATAACCGTTGTTCACAGATGACATGATCTTATACCTAGGAAAACCTGAAAACTCCACAAAAGAAACTGTTCAAACTGATAAATGAATTCAGTAAATTTGCCGGATACAAAGTCAACATACAAAAATCAGTAGCATTTCTTTCTTTCTTTCTTTTTCTTTTTTCTTTTCTTTTCTTTTTTTTTCTTTGAGACAAGAGTCTCACTCTGTTGCTCAGGCTGGAGTACAGTGGCATGATCTGGGCTCACTGCAACCTCTGTCTCCTGAGTTCAAGTGATTCTTGTGTCTCAGCCTCCTGAGTAGCTGGGACTACAGGTATGTGCCACTGCACCCAGCTAATTTTTGTATTTTTTGGTAGAGATGGGGTTTTTCCATGTTGGCCAGGCTGGTCTCAAACTCCTGGTCTCAAGTGATCCACCCGCCTCAGCCTCCCAAAGTGCTGGGATTACAGATGTGAGCCACCATGCCCAACCCAAAAATCAGTAGCATTTGATATGCCAACAGTGAATAATCTGAAAAAGAAATCAAGAAAGCAATCCTATTTACAACAGCTACAAAAATATAAAATACCTAGGAATCAAACTGACCAAAGAAGTGAAAGATCTATACAAGGAACTATAAAGTTCTGATGAAAAAAAAATAGAAGAAGACACAAACAAATGGAAAGCTATTTCATGCTCATGGAATAGAGAATTAATATTGTTTAAATGACAATACCACCCAAAGAAATGTACAGATTCAATGCAATCCCTATCAAAACACCAATGACATTCCTCACAGTAATAGAAAAAAAAATCCTAAAATTTATGTGAAACCACAAAAGATCGCAAATAATCAAAGCAATGCTGAGCAAAAACAAAGCTGGAGGCACCATACTACCTGACTTTAATGTTTACTACAAAGCTACACTAACCAAAACAGCATGGTACTGGCATAAAAACAGACACATAGACCAATGGAACAAAATGGAGAACCTTGATGTAAACCCATACATTTACAAGCAACTCATCTTCAACAAAGGCACCACAAACATACAAGGGGGAAAGGACAGTCTTTTCGGTAAATAGTGCTGGGAAAACTGGATAACTATATGCAGAAGAATAAAACTAGATCCCTCTCTTACATCATACACAAAAATAAAATCAAAATGGATTAAAGACTTAAATCTAAGACCTGCTAAATTCAACTACTAGAAGAAAACATTGGGGGAAATGCTCTAGGACATTGGTCTGGGCAAAGATTTTTTGTGTAAGACCTCAAAAGCACGGGTGACCAAAGCAAAATTAGGCAATTGGGATTACATCAAGCTAAAAAGCTTTGCAAAGCAAAGGAAACAATCAACAAAGTGAAGAGACAGACCACAGAATGGGAGAAAATATTTGCAAGCTATCCATTTGACAAGGGATTAATTATCAGAATATATAAGGAGCTCAACTCAATAGGAAAAAAAGAATAATTTGATATAAAAATGGGCAAAAGATCCGAACAAATATTTCTCAAAAGAAAACATACAAATGGCCAACAGGTATATGAAAAAATTCTCAACATCACCAATCATCAGACAAATACAAATCAAAACTACAATGAGATACCATCTCACCCTAGTTAAAATGGCTTTTATGAAAAAGACAAGCAATAACAGATGCTGGCAAGGATATGGAGAAGGGGAACTCTCGAACACTGTTGGTGGGAATGCAAATTAGTACAGCCACTATAGAGAACAGTATGGAGGTTCTTCAAAAAACTGAAAATAGAACTACCATATGATCTAGCAATTCCACTACTAGGTATATATCCAAAAGAAGGGAAATCAGTATATCAAAGATGTCTGCACTCTCATGTTTATTGTAGCACTCTTCACAATAGCCAAAACATGGAATCAACCTAAGTGCCCATCAATGGATGAATAGATAAAGAAAATGTGGTATATATACACTATGGAATATTATTCAGCCATAAAAATAATGAAATCCTGTCATTTGCTGCAACATGGATGCAACTGGAGGCCATTATGTTAAGTTAAATAAGCCAAGCACAGAAAGACAAATACCACATATTCTCACTTATATGTGGGAGCTAAAGAAAATGGATCTCATGAAGATAGAGAATAGATTTGTGGTTACAAGAGGCCAGGAAGGGCAGGGAGGGGGGATGAAGGGGACAAAAAAGAATATAAGTGTATTTATTACCACTGAACTAGACACTTAAAAATGGTAAAGATGCTAAATTATATATGTATATTTTGCTTAAATAAAAAATGCATTGAAATCAATTTCTTGCAGCAGCAACCCAATGTCTTAAATTTTTATTGCTGCTATAACAAGTTATCACAATCTTAGTGGCTTAAAACAACATAAATTTATTATCCTATATTTCTGCAGTTCAGAAGTTTGAAATAGGTCTCTTTGGCTAAAATTAAGGTTTTGGCAGGGCTGACTTTAGGTGAGAATCCATTTCCTTGCCTTTCGCAGCTTCTACAGACCACTTGTTTTCCTTAGCTCGAGGTTCCTTTCCTCCATCTTGAAAGCCGGTAATGTTGCATTTCTCTGTGTCTGTACTCACATCTCCCCATGACTCTATTATATTTTCACTTTTAAGGACATTGGGCCCACCTGGACAATCCAAGATAGCCTCCCTATCTGCTGATTAGCAATCTTAATTTAATCTGCAGTAGTAATTTTCCCTTTCCATGTAACCTAACATGTTCACAGGTTCCAAGGATTAAGACATCTCTGGGGACCATTATTCTGCCTACCATACTCAGAGATAACCAAGACAAACTGGACCTTGACTTTAAAACAGATTATTGGAGTATAACATATAAAATGTGCTCAAATCTTAACTGTACAGCTTGATGAATTTTCCCATACATATATAACTATTTAATTTGTAAGTGTACACCTGTGTAACCACAACTCATACCAAGGAATGAAATATATCCAGTACTTCAGGAGGCTTTTATGTGCTCCCTCTCAGCCACTATCCATCCCGCAGCGGTAACTACTATTCTGTCTTCTATCACTGTATCAGTTACCTATTAGAAAGCATTCCAAAACTTGGTGGCTTAAAATAACAACCATTTTTTTTGGCTTCTAATTCTGTGGGTCAGAATTATAGGCTTGGCTCAGCTGGGCAATTCATCTGCTGGTCTCACCTGAGGCCACTTAGGTGATTGCAGTCATTTGGTAGCTTGACTAGGGCTAGATGGTCTAATATGGTGTTATGCATATGACTATGGTTGGTGCTGGCTATCAGCTGGGCCTCTCTCCCTCCATTTGTATGCTTAATCCTCCAAGAGGGTAGAGTGGGCTGCTTTACATGACAATCTCAGGGCAGCAAGAGGGCAAGAGCAAAAGAATGCTCAGAAGTTGTACAATGTCATCCCTGCTGAATTCTACTGGTCAAGTCACAAGGCCATTTCAGATTCTAGGGGTAGGGAATAAACTCGCTTGATGGCAGGAGCTGCAGAAAAGCTTGTGGTTATTTAAAAAAATCCACCTCAGTTACTGCTATGGCTTGATGGGTGCCCCCAAAAGCATGTGTTGGAAACTGAATCCCCAATGCAACATTATTAGGAGGTAGGGCTTAATGGGAGGTGTTTAAGTCATGAGGGCTTCACCTTCATGAATGGATTAATGCCAATTATAAAAGGGGTTGAGGCTGAGAGTTTGACCTCTTGCTCTCTTTTGTCATGTGATGCCTTCTGCCATGTTATGATGTAGCAAAAAGGCCCTCATCAGAAGCTGGCACCTTGATTATTGACTTCCCAGCCTCTGGAACTGTAAAAAATCAATTTTCGTTCTTTACAAATTACCCAGTCTCACGTATTCTGTTATAGCAGCCCAAAATAGACTAAGATAATTACCATATGTGTTTCCTGTTCTTGAATGTCATATAAATGGAGCATACTGAAAGTACTGTTAGGTCTAGCTTCTTTTGCTCAACATTATGTGAGATTCAACCATACTTTTGTATGTGACAGTAGTTCTTTTTTTTAATTGCTGCTTGTCATATTCAATTGTATGACTATACCACTATTTATCCATTCTACCATTGATAAATATTTGACTTGTTTCCTGTTTGTGGCTATTATAAATAATTCTGCTGTTAATATTCTTGTGCATGTCTTTTGAAGGGTATATGTACTCAGTTATCTTGGGTATGTATCTAGAAATAGAATTGCTAAGTCAGAGGGCAGGTTAATAAGCTTCAGAAGATAAGTGGTTGTACTATTGTACAGACCTGTCAGCAATGTATGAGAGTTTTGTTTGTCCCATATCCTTGCTATCACTTGATACTGTCAGCCTTTTAAATTTCAGCCATTTTGATAGATGTTTAATGGTATCTCATTGTTTTCACTTGCATTTCCCTGGTGACTAATGATGTTGAACACATTTTCACATGTTTAATGGCCATTTGGCTATGTTTTGTGATGTGCTTATTCAAGTGGTTTTGTGAAATGCCATTTAAAAAACTGAGTTACTTGTCTTTTTCTTGTTGATTTGTAGCAGTGTTTCTTCTAGAGTCTACATATGAGTCTGTAATTGTATATGTGTATTACAAGTGGCTTGTCTTTTCCTTCTCTTAATTGTGTCTTTTGCTGAAAAGAAGTTCTTAATTTGAACAAAGTCCAATTTATCAATATTTTCTTCTATGATAACAACTTTTTGCATTCTGTTTTGAAATCTTTATTCCAGTGGACCTTGATTTTAAGAGTTTTATAGCTATAACTATTATGTTTAAGTCTTTGGTCCATTTTAAATTTAGTTTTTTTATATGGTATGAAGTAGGGGGTCCAAATTTATTCTCTGGTATGTGGTGTTTCAGCAGCATTTGTTGAAAAAACTGTTTTTCCCTATTGAATTGTCTTGGAACAAGACAAGTCCTTTTCTGTCCGTTTAGTGGGAGTTTCTATTTCAAGGACACCAACTATCTTTGTCTTGGATCATCATTGTCCTACATATGTGTTATTTTCTAATTACTTTAATCTCATTGACATTATTTTTTTGAATTTACTGTAATTATCTCAAGTTTTACTTTATGCCATAATTTGATTTTCAGTAATATCTATTCTGGTTTCTTGTTATTTTTGATCTATTTAATAGATCTGTTAAGGTGCCTTTTTTTTTCTTATTTTTTTCTTCTGTAATCTCCCCTTTCTGCTTTTTCTGTTGTTATATTATTTGTCTTTGAGCCCTTGGTTTATTAAATTAATATTCTTGTTAAGTTCTTTTATAGCACAACAATCCTGTGGGGAATATACCTCTATTCTTTGAATTATGTTATTTTTATCGTCTGGATTCTTTTTCCATGATATTTATTTTCATTTTTGCAGAGTTAACTTGGTTATGCCTAATGTGAAAAGCTTCACTTAGCTCTTCTATTTGCTCTGACAGAGTTTAGGTACATTCTCCTTGGCAACCTTCCCACCTTATCTGGGATAATTTTGTTTCTCCCTAGGAGTTAGAATTTGGAAACCGAGTGCTGCTTTCAATTTGCCTTTAGGCCTTCTGGTTTCTGGTAATGGTGAATAAGTTTATTCAGATCAGTTCTCCCACTGAAAACAACAAAAAATTTTGGATACAGTATTAATGATGGCTTCTCAAAAGCACTGAAGATTGACAATATAGTAAGAAGTTACCATGTCAAAAATGAAGAAAAGGTGGTAAAGAGCAAGGAAACTCACCATTATTAACATACAATATAGACATTAAGGTAAAATCATTACTAGAGGTAAAATTATTACTATGTTTGAAATTTTTTACAAATAAATGTTTTGATTTGCCAGAAAGACGTAACAATTAAAAATTTTTATGTTCCTAATAACATAACTTCAAAGTATAAAAGCAAACATTGAGAGTGCAAGGAGAATTAAACAAACCCACAGTCATAATGGTAGATTTCAGTATACTTCCTTCAGTAATTGACAATACAGGCAGAAAAGATTCTCTCTCTGAACAACATAATGAGTACATTTTTTAAAATAAATCTTTTATTTTGGAATAGCTAAATATAGAGAAAAATTGCAAAGTAGTACAAGGAGGTCCCATATTCTCTTCACCCCGCTTCCCCTGATTTGAACATCTTAAGTAACCACAGTATATTTGTAAAAACTAAGAAACTAACTAATGTACAGACTTTATTAAAATTTCACTAGATTTTCTACTAATGTCTTTTTTTCTTTTCCAGTAACCAATCCAGGATATCACATTTCATTTGGTTGTCATGTCTCCTTTTCTTCTCTGATCTGTCACAGTTTCTCAGTCTTTCTTTGTTTTTCATGATCTTGCTGATTTCAAATGGTCAGGTATTTTGTAGAATGTCTCCCAATGTGGGTTTGATGTGATGTTTTCTCATGATTAGAGTAGGGTTATGAGTTATTGGTAAGAATACCATAAAGGTGAAGTACCCATCTCATCACATCATCCATAGAAGTGAAGTACCCATCTCATCGCATCATATCAGGGGGTACATGATTTCAATATGACTTCTCACTGGTGATGTTAACTCTGATCACTTGGTTAGGGTGGTGTCTGCCGGGTTTCTCTACTGTGAAGTTACTATTTTTCCCTTTCCATACTCTATTCTTTGGAATTGTGTCATTGATCTCAGCCCATATTCAAGGAATGGACAGTTATGCTCCCCTTACTTTAGGGTAGAGTATCTACATAATTTATTTTGAATTCTTTTGCTTAGGAGATGTGTACATTTCCCCCATCTATATATTTATTCTATCATTTATTTATATCAGTATAAACTCATTTTATTCTTTGTGTTATAATCCAATATTATAGTTATTAATTTTGTTGCTCAAATTGTACAATGAACAAATTTGACTTGATAAAAAAGATATAGATTACTATGCCAAAAGCATCAGAATTAAATAGTTTTCAAGCACACATAAAACATTTATCAAATATGACCACGAACTGGGCCATGACAGTCATAATACATTTCAAATAATTGAAATCATGTGTGTGTTTTCCAACTTCAGTGCATTAAAATAGATATCAATAATAAAAACTATAGAAAATCCCCATAATTTTGACAGTAAGAAATAGATTTCAAAATAACTCTTGTATCATAATGGAAATTAGGAGATATTTTGAACTACGTGACAATGGACATATTACATATTAAAACTTGTGGTATGCAGTAAAGTACTACCTGAAGGGAAAGCTACAGCCTTAAATATCTATATTAAAAAGGAGAATGGTTCGAATTTAATGAACAAAGTTCATGACGTTAAAAAAGAAAAAACCCAAAGATCATAGAAAGAAGAAAACAAAAAAGGTAATGTAAAAGACAAAATGCACCAGATAATTAAGAAGATTACTTAAATCAGGCTATTGAAATCCAGTGAATGTACCTTAGTGAGGAATGTCTCAAAGAAAAGGAAGGGAGCCTGGAGGTTTTAATAGAGGCAGATAAACAAGGAAATTGTAAGTAAGTCTTATGGGACATGAGGAGGATAGAGATGGGTCTTTTCTGCATTGCGGAAGAGTGCAGGTGGGTGTTTTCTTGGGATATATGACAGCATGGTGGTCCTTTACAAGTTAGCCAGAGCACAGAAGGGTGGGAGTACACGGCTCAGATAATGTTCAACATTGTCCGTAAGAACAAAAATATACAATAGACTTTGGGGACTTGAGGGGAAGAGTGGCAGGCGGGGAGGGATAAAAGACTACAAATATGGTGCAGTATATACTGTTAGGGTAATGGGTGCACAAAAATCTAACAAATCAGCACTAAAGAATTTACTCATGTAACCAAATACCACCTGTACCCCAGTAACATACAGAAAAAAAGTATATGGAAATGCAAAAAAAATAATAAAAATAATATCATTTCTACTTCAATAAAAAAAGAACAGAAATTAGCTGGGCACAGTGGCTCACACCTATAATCCCAGTACTTTGGGAGGCCGAGGTGGGCAGATCACCTGAGGTTAGGAGTTTGAGAACAGCCTGGCCAATACTACTAAAAATACAAAAATTAGCTGGGTGTGGTGGCACGCACCTGTAGTCCCAGCTACTCAGGAGGCTGAGGCACGAGAATAGCTTGAACCCAGGAGACGGAGGTTGCAGTGAACCAAGATGACACCACTGCACTCCAGCCTGGGCAACAGAGTGAGAATCTGCCTCAAAAACAAAACAAAACCAAACAAAAAAAAAACAAAACAGAAATTAATTAAATACAATACAAAATAATAATGCAACAGAGTGGACCAGCAAAAGTCATTCCTTCTAAATGAAATGGAGAAATCTCTGCCAAGACCGATGAAGACAATAAGAAAATGTCTAATTAATATCAGAAATGAAAAATGTGGTATCACTACTTATGCTACAGACATTGAAGAGATGAGTATATTATAAATGAGTATATTGGAAAATTTAGATAAAGTTTTAAAATTCCTAGAAAATATTATATAACAAAATGGACTCAAGAAAAATTAGGAAATTTTACTTCTATTCACTATCGCAGACCACATCTCTATAATTGGAAGAAAATTACTGAAAGTTGCCAGACTTTTGTCGAGACTCCTTTCCTCAGTATTAATTATGAAAGTGAAGGTGGGTTTAGAGGCATCATAAACTTTTTGCTCCTGGTTCTCTTTTTTTTAAAGTTTACAGCATAAGGTGTTTTCCTTTCCTTGTCTGGCTGCTGTTGATAAGTTTGGGCAGCTAAAAAAAGTACTTTTTTCTTAATTTAATTAGAAGTCTTAACACAGAATACAACAAAATGAAACAATTACATAATAAACCCCCAATCTTTTTTTTTAAAGTTCAGCTTTTTATTGAACACATTATAAAAGAGGTTTAGTCAAAAAGACCAAAGCCCATGTCATCATCAGACTCCTCAGATTCTTCTTTCTTTGCTTCCAGTTTCTTCTCCTCAGCTGGCAGTCCTTTGGTAAAAGCCAGGTACATATTCTATGGTAGTGCAGCCACATATATTGCTTTCTAATAGTCTAATTAATATATGATTAAAGAAGAGAAAAATCTGGAATAGTGTGCATGGTGTGTGGTCAGAATACAGCTGATACAAACTCTGAGTTCACAGATCAACTGTATCTGGATCATCTGGTGAGCATTTTGAGGTCCTACTCTTTTTTTTTTTTCTTTGAGACAGAGTCTTGCTCTTGTTGCCCAGGTTGGAGTGTAATGGCATGATCTCGGCTCACTGCAACCTCTGCATCTCGAGTTCAAGCAATTCTTCTGCCTCAGCCTCCCGAATAGCTGGGATTACAGGCACCCACCACCATGCTCAGCTAATTTTTTGTATTTTTTAGTAAAGACGGAGTTTTACCATGTTGGTCAGGCTGGTCTCGAACTCCTGACCTCAGGTGATCCACCTACCTTGGCCTCCCAAAGTGCTGGGATTACAGGCATGAGCCACCTCGCCCAGCCATCCCATTCTTAAAGAGTCTAATTCAGTAGATCTGGGACCACACCTTGAAATCTGCATTCTATAAGCCTATTGGGTGATTGTCATGGGCAGTTGGCTTGGGAACCAAGCCAAGAGAGAGAACCATCTTGTTTTCCCTCTCTTAGGCATCAATTGTCTTAACTGTGCTATCATACTTAAGATGGCCCTGTTCAGTAAGTTCCAAGAATACAGAAATTCTGTATTTGTCGTCAGATTGAAATATAATCTTGTAAGACTTTTCTGGAGAACAATTTAGTAATATATAATAAGATTGTAGATGCATGCATGGGGAAATTCCACTTCTAAGTATATACTTACAGATGTATACTACCAGTCATGTACAATGTTGTTAATTGCAACTGTTGCTAATGATGATAATACTGGAAATAACATAACTGCACATTCAAAGAGTGAACAGCAGTTAAAATGAATGAACTAACCTACAGTTATCAACATAGGAAGATATGGAAAATATCATGTAAAGTGAACAATGCAAATTTGAAAAAGTTGATATTGTTTACCACAGAGGTAATACTACATAATGTTTATAGATAAATACATATCTATAAAAACATACATAGGAAGGTATATGGCTTGGGTTAGTTTTGAGGATGGAAGGCACAAGGGAGGGAAGGAGAAAATATGATACAGGAGGACTTTAGTTGTATCACTAACATCAAATTTCTTTAAGTAAAAAGTTCTAAAGCAAGTATGACAAAGTGTTCACAACACTGTTAAGTCTACCACTTCCTAGCTGTGTGATCTTGGGCAAATTACTTATGCTTAACCTTTATGAGCCCCAGTGCCTCTGTCTGTAAAATGGGTTGATAATTGTACCTTTAATACATGGAGTTGTTTTGAGGATTAAATGAAGTAAAGGCATTTTTTGTGTAATAACCCCATAGTAAACACTCCCTAAATCATGGCCGTTATCATGAGCAAGAAAGTGTCAAAAGCATACATTCAGATGTGGGTCAGTAAAGGCAGATGGGAAAATGTACATTCCCGAGAGAGATGACATATGGCACTTTAGAGTAGAAGCACCTCTGGTGAGGGTACAGGGCTCTGAGTGTGCTCTTGGGCAGAGAGCAGGGCTGATTTTTTTTTATTTTTCTCCTCTATTGGGTGCAGTGTCTGTCTCCTCTAAGTTGTATGTGTGTGTGTCAGGGGAGGGGATTATATTTATTATGGGAGTGAGTGATGAGTGCCTTTACCTGGCACAAGGCACTGTGTGATCTGGATTCTTCTAAACTCAAATCCCAAATTTCTAAAGAATGGGGTGGCATCTTCAGAGAGTGGTCTGCTTTCTAGACACTGCCTTGTGGAAAGCAAGATAATAATGGAGTGCGGATTCCAGGCACTGGACAAATTGGTGACAAAGTCACCATCCTCTCTTCTTAGCCATGAGTGAAGTCTGAAAGGAAAATTGATTTCTTCTATCAATGGCTTTTGGGCCTGTTCTCCTTAGATTAGGAAATTTTGATAAAATCCTACTGGATCTCACTGTCTAATAGCAATCTGTACCTCATTGCTCAAGGCTCAAGACAGTGGTGGAAAAATGACAATGGTAGCTCAAGTGGCATTTCAAAAAGAGATTGTGGGGTGGTGTGGGGTTGGGCTTGTCAGTACTATCCTCACCAGTACAAAATAGATGCTGACTTCACCTCTTCTGGTTTATTCAATTGTCAGATATAGCCTACTGGACCTTCAGGTATCTAGTGCTTTCAGAAGTCACCCTCTTGCCATTAGATCAAAACCAGAGTAGCAGTCATTTTATACTCCTAGTATTGATGTATTTATATTAATTTTTGTAAGTGGCACTATTGATAGGCTATTTCTAATAATTGCTAAGCCAAAGGGGCCTGTCAGTTTCCTCCAATTCAGGTCCAGCGATTTTTCTTAAAGGTTGTTTCCCCCAGCCTTTCTGTACCAGTCAGTCTATGCTTATCCTGGGGTAACTAACTGCTCATAGATCTGCAACCTACTTGGTTCTTCCCTTTATATTTCAGCCTCCTACCTTCTGCCCCAACCTTAAGACTCTCAGATCCTTGGGGATTCAGCATACATTCTCCTTTGTTTCATAACCCTTCACTTGGCTGATGAATCATCTGCCCCTGCCCTTCCCTCCAAGAGTGGTGATCTAAGTCTGACTTGCCAGCCAGTTAGTTGGCTAGAGCTTAAATGTCCCAGAGTTCCTGCTTCCTTGAGTCCTCCAGGCCACATTGGCATGTAAGCAGACATAAGAGATTGTGTGTATGGGGGTGTGTTTGTGGTGGGGGTGGAGGTGGGCGGTGTAAATTTGTGAATGGTTTCCGTGAGAATATTCAATAGGGATGTTACTTACAGATACTAAAGGGCTAACAAGAAGAAAGAAAATACAAAAACCGTTTGTCTATGGAAAACAAATTTATGTCTGCTTACTCTTTATGGCTAATTTTACCACATACACAATAATAACCGTGAGTGTTGTCAAGATGGGTCTGATGAAATTGATTGTAAAGTATATTCACTTACAATGTGCCATTGTGCTCAGCTGTGCTCACACTTGCGTTGATTATTGACTATGGGCTTCTGCCCATGTATTCTGCTCACATGGAAAAAAAAAATTAAGGGGATGTGACTCTAGCCTTTTTGAGATTAACTGCCTAGCTGCCTCCTTTCTTTTCTTTTGGCATCTGTTGGGTAGCTGTATTGAATGGGTCACTGTGGGTACAAAGTACAAGAAAAGAAAGTATATGTAATAAAAGGTGTAAATTTTCCTAAAGCGGCATGAAAATTGTTCCTCAGTACTCAGCATATATAGCTTATATTTACTCCATATGCCTTTTCTCTATTCTGTTTACCACCTTTGATTCCTAGGAGATTAAATCTGCACAAACGTAGATACATACTAATACTATGAACTTTAAAATGTTATTTTCCTTCCTTTATCATCAATGATTATCATTTAGAGTTGTTATGAAGGCTTTGTGACAGAGGTTATACTAAAATTGAAAGTATAAGAACTTACTGAAAATCATGTAAAAATTAGCTATGTTTTTAATGTGGTTTCTCAGATTGATTAATTTATGCAATTGAATTGTTCTACCTCTTGTAAACATACATTCACACTTTGCAAACTTGCACACCTGCAAAGTAAAGTGTGGTGGTATTTGTGATATTATCATTGTTTTATCAAGAATGATAACTCAGCCAGGTTACCCTTTAAATCTCATTTTATAGGCCATTATATATCACCTTCCTGTCTCAATATAGTGGAAATTGATTCCATAAAGGGCTGAAAGGCCAAAGGACTTTAAAGTTAATAATTTAAAAACACATTGGCATTTATGAAGTGTTGTTACATTAATTTGGAAATAGTTTGAAATTGTTATGAAGTTTAACAGTATATGAAAGCACTTCCCCAAAAGATAGATACATCAGTTTGGATACAGTGAATGTTTTTCTTTAGGGAAGTATGTGTCTTTAAAAAATTATTTTTCTCTGAATTGAAAATATGACAAGAATATTCTCTTATAGCTTTCAGTCTGACTTTTAACCAAGATCATAGAACTCATGAAGTAGTCTCTGTTTTCCCCTTTTTCTTTCCTTTTTCACTATCTTCCATTACTTTGTTCCCTCTTCTTGGCATTTATAAGCAATACATGGAATAGGAACCATATCAGGTGCTAGAAATCCAGAGATGAAAGGCCACAATCTCGGTTCTCAAGGGACTAAGTCTATTGAAGAGAAAGAAGAATAAAAAAACTAATTACACAGTATTGGTGGTGTAGTGGTCAGGAAAAACTTCTTGGAAGAGGTGGTGATTGAGCTGGAAGGATGAGTGATAGGTGACAAGGAGATAAAATTAATCTTACTTGGGATATTAATAGTTTTGGGGTATGATAGCTCTCTTTATAAAAAAATGGCGAAGTAGAGAAATTGAGGTCCTATCCCTTCATAAAAGCATCTAATGGAGCTGGAAAATAGTGTCAGAATTAACTTTTGCAGAACTCTGGAATCTAGTCAAAGAGTATAACAACCAGGGGAAAGCCAAATGAAGAAAGAAGCTGCTGCCTTGCAGTAAGGGAGTTCTCTGGTGTTTCAAATTGCCTGTCTCCCTTTCCCCACACCCTAGATTGGAGGCAGCCATGAAGACAGTAGCCTGTACTCCTGGTACAGGATGCCATGTGCCAGATGGAGCAATACAGACCTTATTCTCAAAGAATTGTGGTTGTGTGTTTTAATCTGTCTGATAGCTCCCTGAAGGACAGATGTAAGGGCTTACTTCTGTTTTGCCCATCTGACTCAGAATTTGCAGGGATGGGGCAGCTTTCCAGGTGGCATTTACCAAAAGCATTTAAAGGCAAAAGTATTGGCTGTAGCAGCCTGGGACAAGGGATAGCTGTCAACACAAGCAATAGATAGACCAAAAATCCTGGGAAGAAAGAGGGTGGGAAAAAGAGATATGTGGGAGAATGAGGGCTTTTAAAACCCATAATGTAAACCAGGGAATTGAGAAAGCCTTGTACATGCCCAAGACTGGACATGCTCAGAAAAGGCCTGAGAAGACCCTATACTTCTACTTGTTGCTGACTTTCAGGTTTGCCACAAGCAGGAAGTAAAGGCAAAGGAAGTAAAGGCAAAGGCAGCATTATAAATGATCTGGGTAAGCATTAAAGGAGTTTCCCAAAACAGAGTCAATATATGGTGCTGTTCCTGGGTTCCTGGGTGCTTGAACCCGTCTCCTGGGTTCAAGCAATTCTCCTGCCTCAGCCTCCTGAGTAGCAGGGATTACAGGCACTCGCTGCCACGTCCAGCTAATTTTGGTATTTTTTTTTTTTAGTAGAGACGGGGTTTCACCATGTTGGCCAGGATGGTCTCAATCTCCTGACCTTGTGATCTGCCCATCTCAGCCTCCCAAAGTGCTGGGATTACATGCGTGAGCTAATGCACTCGGCCTTTCTCTTTTCTTAAAAAAATATTTTTGGGGCCAGGAGTGGTGGCTCAAGCCTGTAATCCCAGCACTTTGGGAGGCTGAGGCGGATGGATCACCTGAGGTCAGGAGTTCGAGACCAGCCTGGCCAACATGGTGAAACCCCATCTCTACTAAAAATACAGAAATTAGCCAGGCATGGTGATGGGTGCCTGTAATCCCAGCTAATCGGGAGGCTGAGGCAGAAGAACTGCTTGAATCCAGGAAGCAGAGGTTGAGGTGAGCCGAGATCCCTAACACTGCACTCCAGCCTGGGCAACAAGAGTGAAACTCCGTCAAAAAAAAAAAAAAAAGTAAGTTACAAGCCAAAAATACGTTAATCTTGTCTTGTGTATTTACCTACATTGTTATCTTTACCGTGTGGTTTTTGTTTGAATTCTAGTTACTGTCTAGTGCAGCCCAGAGGACTCCCTTTAGCATTTCTCCTAGGGAAGATCCAGATCATGGACGAGCATTTAGCCAAAAGGAAAAAGAGATACCCTCTGAGATCTGGGTTGACCAGATAAAGATGGAAATGAATTTACAGGACCTTCATGGCTCAATTACTTGCTTTTCTTGATGACAGGGACTCTAAGTTCACCTGTTCAGGAGCTAAGGGAAGGGTGCACATAGCATGACTAACTCTATGGAATGTTTGAAGTAGTAATTGAGAGTACAAGAGATGGAGGTGAGACAAGAACAGCACCCATATATACACCTATCCAACTCCATCACCTGGCTAGGGATTCATTCCATGATACTGGATATTGTCCTTCCTAAGCTATTGGAAACAAAGGTTCTGTTGGGTCACTACAGTCTGCAGCGCACCGATTTTCCCTGTGGGGAGCGCTGTGCCAAATGAAGCTGGTCCCAGCAAGCCTTGCGGGTCCCAGCCAGCCTTGCGACACGACTCAGCTTTTCTCTGTGACGTGTCGCGGAGTCGCCGGTAGGGTTCGGTGTGGCGAGGGGGACCTGCTTCTCTCTTTGTGAGAACAAGGGAGTGAGGGAGGAAGGAGGCCAAGGAGGAGGCCAGGACTGAGCAAGGACTAAAGTAAGACTGAAAGGGGAGGTGAGGGGTGGACTGGTTGTCGGCAGCAGCCGGTACCGGAAGCGGCGGCGGCAGCCGAGGCGACGCACCGTGAGGCAGCTGCTTGACTAGGCCACAGCCGCCATGGCGATGAATTTTGGGGACCATGCCAGCGGGTTCCGCCACGATGATGTGATCAGGTTCATCAACAATGAAGTCCTCAGGGACGGCAGCGGCCCAGCCTTTTACGTGGCCTTCCGCTCGCAGCCGTGGAACGAGGTAGAGGACAGGCTTCAGGCCATTGTGGCCGACTCGCAGGTGCCGCGCGCCATCAAGAGGGCCTGTACCTGGAGCGCTTTGGCTTTGAGCGTGCGAGTGGCCGCGAGGCAGCGGGAGGAGCTGCTGCACCACGTTCGGCGGCTGCAAAGGCATGCGGAGGAGCGCCAGGCGACCTCCTGGGCTCTAACGTCCCAGCTGCAGCAGCTGCGCCTGGAGCATGAGGTGGCGGTAACACAGCTGCACCTCGCGCAGGCTGCCCTGCAGCAGGCGCTGAATGAGCTTGATGGGCTGTACGGGAGGCTGCTCCAGATCGAGAGGTTTCCCCAGGCCGCTCCACTGGCCCATGAAATAATGTCTGGGCCGCAAGCAGAGCAGAATGGGGCTGCGGCATGTCCCCTGGCTACAGAGCAGCAGAGCGATATGGTGGCCATGGGGACACATGCTAATGCCCAGATGCCAACCCCGACAGATGTTCTTTATGTGCCAGGATCTCTGAGTCCCTGGGCCCAGGGCATGCAACCCCTTCTGCCAGGGCCACATCCATTCTCACACCCACCAGCATTCCCAATGAAATTCCCATCCTTGCCACCTCTACCACCTGCTGTAGTCATGGGGGCAGAAGCAGCAGCAGTCCCACTTCAGATGCCTCCTACTGAGATCCACCCACCTTGCCCGTGGCCTGCAGTGGGCTTCCAGGAGGAGATGGCCCCTCTGTGGTACCAGAGAAGCTACATCCAGGAGGAAGGTTCCAAAATCCTTCAGGGGTCATTCCCCTTAGGAGACAGCAGAAGCCACAGCCAGGGAGAAGGTTCAGAGAGGTCCCAAAGAATGCCCCTCCCCGGGGACAGTGGGTGCCACAACCCACTGTCAGAGAGTCCCCAGGGGACAGCCCCACTGGGGAGCAGTGGATGCCACTCCCAGGAAGAAGGTACAGAAGGACCCCAGGGGATGGATCCCCTGGGGAACAGAGAGAGACAAAATCAGAAAGAAGGTCCAAAGAGGGCCCGGAGGATGCACACCCTGGTGTTTCGCAGGAGCCACAAATCAGAAGGTCCAGAGGGGCCCCAGGGGACTGTCCCCCAGGGAGACAGCAGAAGCTACAGCCAGGAAGGATGTTCAGATAGGGCCCAGGAGATGGCCACCCTGGTGTTTATCAGGAGGTGCAAACCAGAAGGTCCAAAGAGGCCCCAGTGGACTGTCCCCCTGGGGGACAGCAGAAGTCATATCAAGGAAGAAGGCCCGGAGGGGCCCCAGAGGATTGTCCTCCAGGGAGACAACAGAAGCTATAGCCAGGAAGGAAGCCCAGAGAGGGCCCAGGGGATGGCCACCCTGGTGTTTAGCAGGAGCTGCAAACCAGAAGAAGGTCCAGAGAGGCCCCAGGACACTCCCCTGGGGGACAGCAGAAGTCATATCAAGGAAGAAGGCCCAGAGGGGCCCCAGAGGATTGTCCTCCAGGGAGACAACAGAAGCTATAGCCAGGAAGGAAGCCCAGAGAGGGCCCAGGGGATGGCCACCCTGGTGTTTAGCAGGAGCTGCAAACCAGAAGAAGGTCCAGAGAGGCCCCAGGACACTCCCCTGGGGGACAGCAGGAGCCATGGTGTCAGAGAAAGCCCAAAGAAATGGCAACCTCAGAGGCAGAAGGCCAAGAAACCAGAAGTGAATAAAGTCTCGGGATCCCAGCAACAGGAGAAGCCTGCCTCATTTCCAGTTCCAATGAATTGGAAATGCCCATGGTGTAAAGCCATTAATTTTTCATGGCGTACGGCCTGCTATAAATGCAAGAAAGCCTGTGTGCCATTTGAGAGTGGAGGACAAACTCAGTGATTTCAGGAAGGTAAGTAAGAATGGGCACACTTCAAAGAGAAACCAATTTCCTAAGACCCTCTTCTGATTAAAGTATAACTTATTTACTTCACAGAAAAATTGAACCCCAAATTATGGAGAAAATTAAATAAAATAATTTATTATCTCATTACCCAAATTAGCCATTTTAAAAGTTGTTTTGGATACACATACATACAAATATATATGCATTTATATTCTCATGTTATTCATTTACTTGAACAGAGATGGGCTACTTTTGATTTCTCCTGATTGCATTTAAATTTTGCAGGTGGTGGATTCTGGATGGCCGATGCTGATTGGTTAATACCCTGGAGAAGCTGAAGTCATGAAGCCTTTTCTTTTCCTTTTTGTTTCACTCCTTTTCCTGAAAAAGCCATGTATGTGGCTGGGAGCAGTTGTGTGATTTTAGAGTTAGAAGCTATGTTGAATTTTAGGAACAGTACTTTTCCTTGAAAATGCTGTTATTCCTTTGGAAACAAATTTTAGAATCACCACACTTCCTTGAAAATGCTATTATTCCTTTTGAAACTACTGCAATGTTCATGTTTTCTTCATTTTGCTTTGTTGGTTTTATAGGTGAGGTTCTGTTTTTGTATCTCAGCCCCACCAAACTTGCTTGTTGCTGAAGAAGCTGAACCTGTTCCATTAGAAGATCTTCCAAAGCCAAAAGAAAGTGAGACTGACTGCAGACTTACTGGCTGCAGCAGAGAGGAGTAAGAGGAAGTCAGAGAAGAAGAGATGATTTGACACTCATTGGGGGAAAAGGAAGAGCAGAATTGTTTTGTTAGAATTGAATTTTTCCATTGGGACAAGGAATTAACTTGGAAGAGTTTGGGGGGTTGTGTTCAATTCTGTAGATGATAGCAACTTTGATGAATTTCGTTTAGTTTGTTAAATAGTTATTGTCTAATATGTGTTAGGAGCTAGACTTATAGGTTATTATTTGGTGCACACATCATAATCCTTGTTGCTGAGTTGGTTAGAAGATAGGAGAGAGCATAATTTGGGATACAGATTAGATCAGAGGTATCTTCTTTGCCTTGCATGTAGTGTTGCCTTAGGTAAAACCAATTTAAATAACATCTAGATCCATTTTTGCAGTTTTGTGGGCAATGTGAAAGAGACTTGCATGAAAGGTCTTGAGTAACCAAACTGCTAGTCTCATTGGTTTGCAGGTGAGACAAATAAGCAGTGGCAAAGTTCAGGAAAGTGGTCTTACAGAAGTGCAGGCAGGGCTTTTCTGATTGTCTGCTGATTTCCTCCTTTGAGAGGGACAGATATTTTCCTGGCTGCCAGTAAGCCTGCCTGAAAGACCACTGGGGTGTCTTGAAGAAAGACAGTGCTCTGAGGAGTATTCACTACACACTCCAGCCCTCAGCCTCGGGCTGCCCCCATTCCAAGTCCCTTTCTAGTCAATAGGTGGATGAAGAACAAAATGGATTTCAAGGACAGACAGACAGACATAAGGGCTGTGGGCTATGGATGGTGTTTCTCTTGAGAGGACTAATTGGGTTAAAAATAAAACTGGACTGGGGCCAGCACTCTTGGGAATGCCCCTGGACCCTTCCTCTTTGGCGTGTTCTCTGCAGGCTCCCCCAAGGCAGCTGCTGCAAGGCAAGGAGGGATCCAGGGTAGAGCTCAGGGGTGGTGGGTTAGATCTGCCTCCAGTCCAAGCTAAAGATGTCTTCAAGTTTCCCTGTAAGATCCCGCCCAGCTCACCAAAATCAACCTTTGTCAGGGGTTTTCTGATCCTAACTAGTAATAAAGAGTGTGCACTGGACTGCTGTGTCTTCTGTGTAGTGTGTATCTCAGGGCAAATTTTCTCAGAGGTGGAAGCTTAGGAAGCTTAAATCTTCATCTTTCCTCCATCCCATTGAAGTTCAATCTCATTTACTACCGGAGGGGCCTTCCTCTTATGAGGAATTACCCAAGAATTGGGGGCACTTCTGTAGGACCTTCAATCCATCATGATTGTCCTTTCTATCCTCACAGTCCAAGTCCACATGGTCCCGTGAAGGTTAGCATATCTTCTGCTCCAGGGTGGTGGGGCAGGAGGGGTGAGTTGGGGAGGGTGCTTCTACCTAGGCTTGGAGCTCTGATGCCTGGAAGCCAGCCTTCTGTGTACCAAGAAGCCATTTCCCTGAGATCCTGTCTCCCTGAGGTCCCCTAATGTCCCATGAACAGAAACTTTCCTCCTGCATTTCTGCCTTCCAAGTCACTGTCCCCTCTCCCCTATGCATAATCCTATCAAGTTGTTTAGGATTCTGGAAAACAGCCAGGCTGTAGCCTGTCTGCTCACAAGACAAATGTTCCCTGAGGTGAAGGGGAGTGGAGGCTGGCTACCTGCTTGGTATGGGGACAGAGAACAAAAGTGACCTTGCCCCGCCAGCATTCTCACTTCCCTCAGAGTCATGATTACTGGGAGGTCCTTGGTTACTTTGGAGGGGAGCACTTCAGAGGAAAGGATCCATTAGGGATGTCAGACCCAAAGCTAGGTTTTCTGGATTGGGGGCTGGTTTTATGATACTCATGTGGGCTGATAGCTCCTTGGAATTTTGGGAAGATGGGATACAGATGAGACTTGGACATGTTTCAGCATAATCCATTTTCGTATACCAGCAGGTCATTCTAGATTTCACTATAGTTGTTTCTTTTATGGCTTCAAAATGGACTCTGTTGTTAATTGGCATGCTTTTAGGCCTTTATAAAAACAGACTCACCCTGTGTATAGCTTTTATATATTTTAATATGATTACACAGTCTTTCAGGGTCAACCTTTTTCAAAACAATCTGAATCATTGAGGCTGTCAGATCACTACTCTCTTCCAGGCTGCATACATGCAAGAAAAGGCAGCAGGTTTCTGTGGCATAAACCTGGGCTTTGGAGACAGAGAAAACTGAGTTCAACTACTTGATTTATTATTCAGTAGCTGTGTGACCCCAAAGAATTTACTGAATGTCTCTGAGCCCCACAAGTATTAGTTCCCTTTCTCTATCTTCAGGGTTCTGCTCTGGATCCTGTGGTCATGAGTGTATGAGATTATTAATCATAGTAAGAGCTACCATTAGAGTGCTTACTATGTGTTAGGTACTCTAAGGACATTGTCCCTTTTGATGACTGTAAGGTATTATAGGTACCCATATTAATAGTTTTCAAAGTGGGTACTATTGCCCCCAATTTACAGGTGTGGTAATACCCAAATTTGGGACTTAGTGAAGCCTGGCTTCAAAATGAAATTTTACTAGTTCCAATGTCTGTACTCTCCATCATATCACACCACCTAAGGTTTTACCCTTACTGAGGGATACATGTGCATTTTAATAGGGATCATAATACATAAACCGAAAGAAATGACTGTGATGGAGGGAATTTGAGGTATAGTGGCAGTCTGGTGGTTGTGGAGCTGCTCTTTTAGAATATCTCAAATTTTGCCTGGGTGTGGTAGCTCAAGCCTATAATCCCAGCACTTTGGGAGGCCAAGGTGGGCAGATCACCTGAGGTCAGGAGTTCGAGACCAGCCTGACCAATATGGTGAAACCCCGTCTCTACTAAAAATAGAAAAATTAGCCGGGTGTAGTGGCATGTGCCTTTAGTCCCAGCTACTCAGGAGGCTGAGAGAGGAGAATTGCTTGAACCCGGGAGCTGGAGGTTGCAGTGAGCTGAGATCATGCTACCGCACTCTGGCCTGGGTAACAGAGCAAGACTCAGTCTCATAAAAAAAAAATCCCAAATTTTGGGATATGTGATCGATAACCCAGGCTGCCACTGAGTAGGGCCATTTATTATCTTAGTCACCAAGACTGCAAAATAAGGGCAATGATTTAGGCAGTGGGCATGACTTGTGCTGATTCAGCAGACTGGACTTACGAAAAGTTTATATCTGAGTTTAGTATTAAGATAGGACACATCTTGACTGCTTACCTAAAGTCTGTCTGAATTATTCAGTTTTTGTTTTAAGTGAATAAGGTGGCAGCTGTATAAGTCCAATATACAGTATATTTCCAGTGAGGAAGGAGGGGAAAATTAGATTTTGAAAACTTCAGACTCATGTTGCCAAACGGGGATGTTTTTTACATTATGGTGCTAAATCTACAACAGAATGGCAAAGAAACACATAACTTCCTTATCACATGCTTTGTAAAGACTCAACACGGAATGGTAGCGGCTGCTTCTTATGTGGTACAGGCGCTGCACAGCACTCTTCAGTGGTTTCTTCACTTCTAGCATGTGATAGAGTCAGTGCATCCACTGGCACTAAAACTCACATACACTTAATGATACTCAACAGCCCTAGCCTGTGACCTTATGAGGTTGCTGTTGAACAGATTTTTCTCATTCTCTATACTGTTTATTCTTTGGTGTTTAAGAAAAGGGTTCAGAAATAGTGAAATAGACATAGTAAGTGTTGCTGCACTGGGTATTAATAATCCCAGGAGACCTAGCACAATTTTTTTGAGCACAACTCCCTATTTGGTTCACTGTTGGAGGCACTCTCTTCAATGGACTTAAGAATTACTCTACTAGGTCAGATCCTGGTCCATCTAGGCTAACTTCTCTGGGGCATAAAGCAATTGTGGAAAAGCACCATATCATCCTGAGTGATAATTTTAAAGGTAAGCAATGCCACTAGAAATCTCTAGCTTATTTTATTACTTTACACATCAAGTAAACAGCATGCATTCAAGGCAGGATTGTTATAAGCTGGGCAATATGCTTCACTCTGTGGAAGTGATCGTTGTTACCCTCAGTGACCTCGTATTCTATTAGAAGAAATAAGGTAAATATGCACCAAACAGTTCTCAGTCTTTTCATCAATTGTTCCATCATATTTTTCTGCTTGTAGATGCCAGCTTTTAAAATATTCTGTATGCATGTCAAATGACATCAATTAATAAAAGATTGCTTGTTCATTTAAAATTAAGGAAACCTATATAACTATAAAGTTCTCTCATACAAATTCTAACCAAATATAATTCTAACCTAAAAGCAGCCACTTGCCATTTTTCATTTAGGATTTTGGTGAGGATTCAATGAATTCCATTATTATTATTATTACTATTATTATTATTATTACATGCAGCCTAATCCCAGCAAATGGACCATTTTACTAGGCTCTTTGTAAAATTGACAATACCTCAAAATCAATATTACCTTCTTAAAATTCTATGAACCTTGGGAACACAAGTCAGGAGCAACCTCTGTAGAAAGCAAGTAGTTTTAATACATGTTAAATGCCAGTAAGTGCTAAAGGATTTTAGAGAAGTGCAGTATATACCATTTTGGGTTCCAAAGCTTCCATGATAGCCAGATGGTTCCGAATTGTGTCTGCAGTCTACAAAAAGGTTGCTAGGAGAATTGGCTTTGTTTTACTTCAAAATAATATGTGGTATTACAGCTTCACTTGAGACATTTTCCAGCACTTTGTTGCTTGTGTCTATATCTACTATTTTAGATTTTACTCTTTATTCTGCACTACATTATAAAAATAATTTAACACAAGGCAGAAACCTACGATTACTTTTGTGGTAGGCAGCATTAAACCATACCCCAGTGTTTATAAAATGATGACAATGAGCTATCTGAGGATTTTTGTCTGTAAGTAAAAGTTTCAGGAGATTTAATCTCATTTATTTTTTGCTTGATATATATGTTTATTTTGATAGTTTCAGTGAACCATATTGGTTCTAGGAAGGAAAAAGATTGGACAAGTATTGAAAATTTCATACCTTTACCACTACAATTCCTGATATTGTCTAGACAGTTTTGTAACTTCAGAACATTTATGACTTGCTTTGTAAAAGACTCATAGTATTTAACTCCTCGCTGATCAATGATTCCAGCATTTTTTTCATGAAATATTTATTACTGAGAAGGAAAAGCAAAATAATGTCAATGTTGCATATGTAACTACAAAATGCATTTAGAAATTCACCACTAGCTGTTTTGTTTGCTGGGTTATAATATTTCATTTGCATTTATAAAACTGCTTAGGGAAATGTTTATAGTTCACTTCATTCCATTCCTTCGCGAAATTTTGGTATTTGTGATGTATAGATCAAAGTGGTCATCTGTGTTTGAAAACATCAGAGATTTCTTTTAAAATGTTCAGGCAAAAATATATAGACAAAATAACAGTCTCTTGGACTTTAATCTTTTCGATTAAAGCTCCAGTGGTGGAATTTTATTCTTGAGCTTTCAAGAAAGAGAACAGATTTTTTAGATGAAAAGCCGCAGAATCATTTACAAAGACGTAATATTTTCTTGTGCTGATAGCATACCCTGAGGGCCCCCACCCAGGGTAAAGAGAGGCGGAAAGAAGATTCTGTCACGATCCAAAGGCAAGTGGTTGATGAGGCCAAATAAGTACATGATGATTTATTTGTGTGTCAGGTGCCAAGGTGTGGGATGTGAAGAGTTATATCTATAAACCAAAATGAGGCAGACCACAGGGTAGACGTTGGTAAGTGATGAATGTGAAAGAAGTCAATGTCAGAAATGATATACTTCTTGAGGCAAATTAGAAGCCACATTCTCTGCAGAGGGTTCTCTCTATAAAGGGAAAGAAGAGGGGGAAAGGAAGGGAGCTAACTAGGTGCCAGGTACTCTTTTAGGTTCTGGGTGTGCTAAGAGGAATATGACATCATCTCTGTCTTCCGGGAGTTCACAGGCTAGTAGGAGAAAATAATATTGTGTATTTGTTAGGCTCCAGGCACACCGCATGTACCATCACATCTATCTTCATGGAAAAAGATAAAAACTAATGAGGAGTGGCCTTCATTTGGTCTAGAAAACATTCAAAAAGGAGAATGGGGTGATAAGACCTTATCTGTGTATCCAGGTCTTCCCAGGAGAGAAAATATCCGTATCACTTTAAAAACAAAACAAAACAAACCAACCAAACCGAAACTACTCAGTGTTCTGTTACTTTGGATGGACGAGCTTATGATCCTGTTTCCAGACCCATAAACCCAGGAAACAAAACTTGACTGTGAACTGAAGACCCTTCCAAGACATAGTAAATAAAGAGAATGAGGCTAAAATAGTATATCTGATTTGATAAGACATATAGTTATATATAGACATGCTATGAGTCAGGGCATGGGACCAGTTGACACTTGAAATGTAAGAAGAATATTCTAGAAGTCCAGATTACAGTCGCTAGATAGGAGACTGAAGCCTGAGCAATCCAGTGCAGTGACCTCAGAATTAATGTTGGGAGGCAGAAGAGGATGGTGGTGAAGTGCACAGGCTCTGCAGTCAGTGGCCTGTGTTCATATCCTGGGCTTGACATTGACCAGTTGTGCCACCTTGAATAGGCTACCTAGGTTCTCTGGGTTTCAGTTTCTTTGTCGGTAAAATGAGACTAATAATAGTATTTGCTTCACAGGGTTGTTGATATAAATAAATGAGATAATACATTCAAAGTGCTTAGCAGGATGCCTGGAATATAGTATGCAGTTAACAAATATTAGCTGTTGCTATTATTCCGAGAATGAAACCTCAGAAGCATGCAGAGTTTCAGCTAGAATGAGGGAACTTCCTTTGAGTCATGAAGGAGGCAAAATTCGTGCAATAAAAAAAAAAACCTGTACACAGCAGACAGAAAGATAAAAACACTTTCCATCTCGAATAGATTGTGCGAGTTAGAATATAAGTTGAGTTAGATATGCCACTACTATGTCCCTAGAGCCCCATCCTTTCCTCTATCTCAGCTCTTGTTAAGTGAATTATAATTGTCTGTTTGCTTGTCTGTCTTCTTCGCTGGACCTATGAGCTACTTAGGGGCAGATACTGTACTTTTCTGTAACCTAAGTACCTACTATAATGTCTGGCATATGGTAGATGCTCATAAGTGTTGGTTGAAATAATAAAAATATTTAAGACAGGCTTAAATAAACACACACAACAACCCTGTCTCCGGCTTCTCACTTAAAAAGGGCATTTAGAAAGATTGGCCTCATAGGTAAACCCAGAGATTATCAAAAGGAGGTGCTCTTTTGTAAAAAAAACAATTTTTTTCTTTAATCATTTTTGTAAAGGAAGTGAATTTTAGTAAGTGCTGAGAGAATGTGTAAACTCACCACAGGTAACACTGTCATAACACTGTCACAGGAGAATTCACACCTATAGATGAGCTAGTGGAAGAACAAAGTTAGTTTTGAAAGGTCAGAGAAAAAGATTTTGAAATGTCAGAGCCACTCTATAAAACTGACCACCCTTGGCATCATTCTTTTAATCTACCTGGGTTTGGAATAGCCTAGGGCATTTGAAACGAAGACAATTAGCACCTCAGACAGGGCTTCCACATGCAAAATTCTGTCACCTCTCAGAGACCTCAGGAGTTGACAAGTTTGGTTAAGAAGATACTTTCAACCTTGGCTGGCAGTTTTTCTAAAATTTCAATGCTTTTATAATTTGATTTAAATGGCATCTATATTCTAAAAGGTTGTAACTGTGAAGCTCTCTTCCTCCATTCTATGATTTTCCCCCTTAAGTTACTGTAAAATGTTAAGAATGAAAATATTTCCTTTATTGAGGGAGATTGAGGAAACAGGTCTTTGTTCTTGTACACAAATAAGTTCAATTCATTTCCCCTCTGTTTCTCTCTAAAACACATTTGGCTTTTGTTTAGAGAATAGAATGTTAAACCTAGAAGTGACCTTAGGGGTCATCTGGTTCAATTCCATTTGACAGATGGAGAAAATGAGACTCAGAGAGAAGTGGTTTAGTGGCAAAACATGGCATATATTTCAACTCTCCTACTTACTGGACTACTGCTCCTTCCAATTCATCTTGTCATTTCAAAGACGACCATAGGCATGTAGAACCAATATTGTGTGTGTGTGTGTGTGTGTGTGTGTGTGTGTGTGTGTGCACGTAAAAGAGAATTTCAGTATTTTTTCTTTTATTGAGAGCATTAAGTTCATTCATTCATTCATTCACACAACAAATATATATAGCACCTACTACTTGCCAGACACAGGATACAGTGGTGAGCAAAGTACACAAAATCCCTCCATCATGGACCTTAAATTCTAGTGGGGGACACAGACGATAAACCATTAATTAAATAATTCTGCTCCTAAGTGGTTTATACCTGTACTTGGGGTCCATTCTTCCTAACTCTTTCTCTGTTGGTGCCTCTACTATCTCCATTGCTCTCCTCTTTCATTTTCTCCCATTTCCTCTCGTGTGTATGGGGAGAGAAGGAAGAGAGTCATTTCAATTCCTCTTTACGCTTCAAGCTCAGTGTGAAGTTTTGAATTTGCTAAAGTCAGGTTTAGTACTGGTGTAGGATTAGAGTGAAGATGTCAGTATTTTTCATCAACACTGAACTAGTGGGCTGGCTTGGCTGGCTCAGCTGTCAGCTTGCTTGTAAGACGACAATGAGGTACTGGATGTGAAAGTTGTACTATTACCTTATAATTTATCTGTTTTTTAGTGCAATTTTAGTTGTGCTGAACCCCGTCATACCTGGCTGCTTTGACAGGTGTGCTATTTTAGCAACATGGAACAAAACAGAGAAAGAAAAAAAGAGTGCATGGTACGCTTGTGCTGTCAGATCCAGGTTGCTCTGTTCCTAAGTTTATGGATGATTTGTTCAGAGTTGTTAAGAGACAAAAAAAGGTTAGGTTTTGTTTTCACTTATGTGACACTGAATGTTCTCACAGTTCACCTCACAGGTCGGCTGTTGCTCATATGGACTGATATAAAGGGATCCCTTTCCCTGTCTCCTTTCTATTTGAAATTCCACCATTTTGATTAATTCCTCTGGGCTAACCATTTGCCTGCTCAATATATGGAGAGCCCAAGGTGGACAACCTTTCAAATCCTTAATGTTGGAGTATGCATTCATATATCAGATTAATTTCTTCCTTAATCCAAAGCATGAAAAGGGGTAAGAGGTGGAGTTGGTCAAAAACATGTGAGGAAGGAAGATGATAAAATAATATTGGTCCCATTCCCCAGAGCCATCCCCAAATGTCACCTTGAATGCTTTAAAAAAAAATTCTTAATGCTGAAAATGACTAGTAGGAGACTTATGTTTATACTTTGCATACTAAGGCTGGACACTCTTCAATCAACAAGAAAAGTTGCTACCAGCTACCACTGAAATCTTAGAGGATTCTTCTTAATCCTAGTAGATGAAGAGCAAATATCTGCCTTTGGTGCAAGTCAGCTCTGTACATCCAATCCATTGGTAAGACATGTGAGGAATTAAGTGTCGTTCTCCCTATTGAGTTTCCAGCCTTGCCATATTCTCAAAGAACTACACACTGAAGTTGCAGAAAGCATATAATAGACGACATAGCTTCAGTTATTTAAATTCAAATTTTAAAAGTACTTTACATAATCTAAAGGTACATGTACAAGACCATTCAGCTTCAGCAATAAATAAAGTCTTACTCTAGTGAAAATGCAGGAAGTTTTGCGGAAATATTACCTAGCACATTTTGAAATAGAAGCAATGTTTTAATTCAGAGAAGAGAATGAAGGTTGAAAGGTTTTAAAATATTAAAGACAGTTTAGCCTCAATCGAAGAAATAACATTTTCTAGAAACAACAGAGAATAAAAGTTACAACAAAATTATCAACAACTTGCAAATGATTCAAAACAGATTTTATGGACAAAATGCTGAAAGGTGGGCCCTGTACACCAAAGGGCACATACAAATCCACATAAAGGCAAAGCACCAGTTAAATGATTCACAGTCTCATCTAAAGCCCATCAAATAGATACATCTGGAACATCTTTGGATGTACATTGTGACTTTTGTATCTCAACTAGCACTTCGGGACCTTGGACAAGGTGTTAGGAAAGAAATCAATATTTGCTCAGGATCAAGACTTCTCAAGATGACTGCGTGAGGTAGAAGGAAGAGGGAGAAGAAGAACTTGCCCAAAGTTCACTGTTCATCTACTATGTCTGATTCTGTAGGACTCTTCATGGCCGTGTTCAGTAATGATTGCATACTGACAGTACTGATAAAACTATCAGTGTTTTGTTCTCAGAGCTTTTGTTCCTTTCATTTTGTCAGTATGTTTTTGCCCTACGTAATGGGTCCACATACCGACAGAGACATGTACAACTTGCCTCTATCATCAACTCCTTACGGGCTAGTTGAGCTAAGTTATTCCTGGTGGCCTCTGAGTAAACTGCAAGAACAGAAGCATTACTAAGCATCCCTGTCTGAGTGCAAGGGTGTGTGTTGGCAGTACAGCCCCAATCTTGCAAAATCCTTTTTCCAATGTTCCTCCCCTCTCTGTATGAACCCTGTGTTGGGGGGCAGAAGATGGAAGCCCTTGGCAAGCTCGATCGAACCAAGCTACTAAATTGCTGAGCTCGTTTTAACTGAAGTGTGAGAAGGAGGTTTAAGGCAAGTAGACAACATCCTGTTGTTGGGGTGCTTCTCTCTTTTTTGCACATCTGGCTGAACTGGGAGTCAGGTGGTTGACTTGTGCCTGGCTGCAGTAGCAGCGGCATCTCCCTTGCACAGTTCTCCTCCTCGGCCTGCCCAAGAGTCCACCAGGCCATGGACGCAGTGGCTGTGTATCATGGCAAAATCAGCAGGGAAACCGGCGAGAAGCTCCTGCTTGCCACTGGGCTGGATGGCAGCTATTTGCTGAGGGACAGCGAGAGCGTGCCAGGCGTGTACTGCCTATGTGTGCTGTGAGTATGATACGGTGGACATGGGCCTGCTGAGGGTGTGGGCGGTGGGCAACAGCAGCTGGGGCCAGGGTGGAGGCCGAGGCAGGCAGGGGCGCCGGCGTTAGCAGCTCGCCGACGCCTCCTCCATGGCCCACCCTCAAGTCCAGCCCAGGGCTGTGGTGGAACACACTTTCGCCTCAGTCCCTCGCTGGGGATTTCATTCCCTGGGCCTCCTGCTCTCCAGAAGGCCCTCACCAGAGCCTTTTGGGGCAGCTGCAGAGAATGCCATTTCGGGTGGTGAAATGTGGTCCACAGTTTACCTTCGCTCCGGGAAAGACCCAGGCTCCCCACTTCCATTTTGACCCCTATCGGGTGGCGCCCTGCGAGCCTTACTCTAGCTCTCTTTAAACGACTTTTGAAGTGTCATCCCAAAGGAAGAGCATGACATTCAGGGAGAGGAGGCACATTAAGAAACAGAGTCAATTACTTTAAGAATGCAATGCCAGTTAGGTCGAGATGCTGAGAGAGGACGGGGATGTGTGTCAGTAAAATCACCTCTCTGGATCTGCTGATGTAGCATCCTTTAGAAAAGTAGTGGGGGGTGGGGAGGGGCAGGGGATTTCAGAAATAGGACCCTTCTTGATAAACGTTAGGACTCACAATAGTCTTAAAGGGAATGGAGGGAAAACACCCTTGTTATGATTCAGCTTTGCCATTTGCCTAGGCATGTCTCACTCCAAGGCTTCATTTTGAATCAAATTCATCTGCGTCTTTGCTCCAGGGCTCCGGAGTCAGGCAGATCTGAGACTTTGTCTTGTGCTCGTCAGATGTTAGGTTTGTGACTTGGGCAAATTAACCTCTCAGTCCCCCAGTTTTCTTATCCATTGAATAGGTATCATATTACTGCCTACCTCATAGGATTGTAAGATTAAGTGCCATAATGCAGTAAAAAAATTAGCACTGGGGCCTGACACCTAGTAAATGTTCAATAAATGTAAGCTATTGGTATTATTATTATACCAAAGATATATTATTATTTTATCTTCTCTTTTCAGTTGATTTCTTTTAGGAATCATGGGGGCATTTCTAAGGAAGGACCTAGCTCAGGCATTATTGTCAGCAGGATAAAAAAAAAAAATCCATGAAAACAGCAGCCCTGCATTGTAGGTTCTAGACAGAAACCAAATGAGGTTAAATGCTTGGTAGTAAGTTCAGCATCTGATAATACCCCACAAGAGTTTGAAAATACCTTAGGGGTCAGTGAAGAAAGATTATCCTGATGCTGGTGCTGGAGGATTTTTCACTGTATATTGGTTTTTAAAAACGGTCAAGCCTTGCTTGTGGCAGCTCTCAGGTCATTGCTAAATACATTTTTCACAAAGGCTTCAAGGGAAATACGTGGAAGCTATTGAATGTCTTGGGCTTGAATCTTTATGTTTTGCTTATATAATTATTGTTCCCGTGTGGAACCTAGGGAAGGGCAATGAAAACCAGCTAGGATTCTTAGGCTCTTTTCTCATTGAAAGAAGGTGGAGTGAGTGGGTGGGTGAAAGGCGCTGCTTTAGGGAAGCTGACAAAGGAGATAACATGCTCCTTAACCCAAAGGTGAAAAAGAACGTACAAAACAAGTCTGGGCAGGGGAGGGACAACAGGGTATAGTGAGAGGCAAGATACACCTAAGGCTTCAGCCTCACGGGGCTCCTGGCCGTTTCTCAAGCTCCTCAAAAATGCCCCCACTTAGGATTTCTGCGCTTATTGTTCCTTCTGCCCAAAATACCTTCAGTTCACATGTTTGTTCAACTGTCTCCTCCCTCAGAGAGGACTTGCTTGACCACCTATCTAGAACAAGTGCCCTCTCCCTGTCCCTGATACACTCACTCCATCTCTTTATTTTTCTTCAAAGAGCTTTAAACTATCTGATAATTTGCTTGTTTACCTACTTATTGCTGGGCTGTCCTGCAAAAATATAATCTCCGTGAGGGCGGAGATACTGTCTCCATCACCAGAAACACAGGAACACATAATAGGCACTCAGCAGATATTTTTGAATTAACAAACTGTCAAGGCAAATTCTGTTCTTTACTGCAATAAATGGAATGGCCATTGAGAGGTTAGGGTATGGACTCTGGGAAAGTCACTCAAATTCTCTGGGACTCAGTTTCCATATTTATAAAACAGGAATAGTAATGTGTATCCTACCTTCTGCAAAAGATTGCCTTAAGTACCTTATGCAAGAGAGAAGGGCAGCTTTAGACTTTTGCCTATGTAGGCCAGAACCACATGAGGAATTAACTTAGGCAGGTGAGAAATTATCAAGCATTTAAGTTTTCGCCCAAAGTGAATCTTGCATAAATGCAGTTTTTATGACTCTTAGTTCTCCACGAAAACCTCCTTGTGAAGTAGCGGAAAATACTAGACAAATTGGGAGTTCCCTTACGGTGTCTTTCAAATGGTACACTGGGGCCTCAAAGTCTTATAAGACTGTTAGGGTGATAGCCAGAATGTGCTGCAGAGGGAAGATATGAGGATACATTGCCTTTTATCAGTTTCTCAATGTTTTTGAGTTGAGTGTCCCTTTTGATAAATGTAAAAATTTCATTCCCTCTTTTTGGTGCTACACTGTAATTATAAAATCAAATTTTATTTAGAAATAAACCACGTACTCATTTTAAACCAGAACACTTATGCTTATGATATGCAGTCGAAATAACAATATAAGTGGTATCATATGCACATGGACAACAAGGTATAGCTGACAAACATGCATTGATTGTAGGGTTTACTCAGAATGGTTTCTCATTCTATCTTTTGTTTACTCCTATTAACCAAGAAGATTTAATTGAGCTATAGTTTTTATATTTTTATTGTAGAGATAATACATTTCATATGCCTTCAAACTGTACTTTAAACTGTACTTTCAAACGATGCTTGCCCTTTTCGCCAGTTCTGAACCTCCTAATCATGGCTTTCAGATATGGCCTTTTCTTCTGTTCTGATTTAGAAAATCGAAAATTGAACTGCTTCATAAAGCACTAAAGGAGTTTTCCATTTATAGGATTGCTCACCTTCATTTTAAGTAATAAGTATTTCTTTCAATTACTTTCTCTAAATAAATATAGATTTTTGTATAAGTCTATTAAAATAGTTCCTTATACCTATTCATTATAGAAAATTTGAAACATATAGATAATAGAAATTAGACAAAAATCATCTATAGTTTTATAACCTAAAGATGACTATTGCTAAAAATTAGGTGAATTTTCTTCTATATTTTAATAAGATGAATTGCTTTTTGAGCACGTGTGCTCTTACAATTGTATTCTTACGAGTGACGTATTTGACTACTAAAAAGTTTGATTTTTGTATGCGTCAAAAAAGTAAGGGCAAACACCAAATATTATATATTTATATATTATATAATAAATAAATATATATTATATATAATATATAAATATATAATATATAATATATATAATATATAATATATAAATATATAATATATATATAATATATAATATATAATATATATATAATATATAATATATAATATATAAATATATAATATATAATATATATATAATATATAATATATAATATATAATATATAAATATATTATATAAAATATATAATATATACCATAGTATATATAGTATATAATATATACCATAGTATATATAGTATATTATATATACCATGGTATATATGGTATAGTATATATACCATGGTATATATGGTATAGTATATATACCATGGTATATATGGTATAGTATATATACCATGGTATATATGGTATAGTATATATACCTTGGTATATATGGTATAGTATATATACCATGGTATATATGGTATAGTATATATACCATGGTATATATGGTATAGTATATATACCATGGTATATATGGTATAGTATATATACCTTGGTATATATGGTATAGTATATATACCATGGTATATATGGTATAGTATATATACTATAGTATATATAATATAGTATAGTATATATACTATAGTATATATACTATAGCATATATACTATAGTATATATACTATAGCATATATACTATAGTATATATGCTATAGTATATATAGGATAGTATATATACTATAGTATATATACTATAGTATATATACTATATTATATATAGGATAGTATATATACTATATTATATATAGGATAGTATATATACTATATTATATATAGGATATTATATATACTATATTATATATAGGATATTATATATACTATATTATATATAGGATATTATAATATATATACTATATACTATATACTATATTATACTATATTATATATCCTATATATAATATAGGATATATAATATAGTATATATAAATATACTATATATAATATAGTATATATAAATATACTATATATAATATAGTATATATAAATATACTATATATAATATAGTATATATAATATAGTATATATAAATATACTATATATAATATAGTATATATAATATAGTATATATAAATATACTATGTATATAATATAGTATATATAATATAGTATAATATAGTATATAGTATATATAATATATAATATATATTATATATTATTAGAAATATATATTTATATATACAATTATAAATATATATATTTATATATTTATATATTTATATATATAATTATAAATATATATATTTATATATTTATATATATAAATTTACATGTGTTAAAAATATGATTGTATTCTTGTATTCTTACAATTGTATACATTTCCCATTTCCCACTTAATATGAAAAAAATACACTCATATGTAATGTTCTTAGAGACAACTTTAAGATGTTATTTTTAATGGCTGCATGGTAGTCCAGCTAGCTAATAAGTA
Source organism: Gorilla gorilla gorilla (assembly GCF_029281585.2). Lineage (NCBI taxonomy): Eukaryota > Metazoa > Chordata > Mammalia > Primates > Hominidae > Gorilla > Gorilla gorilla. Next base: position 136,021,127 of record NC_073247.2, read on the forward strand.
TACCATATTTTACTTAGCCAGTCACCTACTTTTAGACATTTGACTCATTCCATATCTTTGTTATTATAAATTCCATCAGGATGTATATTTCAGTACATTAAAGTTTCCTTGCATTTATGATTATTTCCTTAGAATGAATTTCCAGTGTGGAATTTCTAGGTCAGAAAACATAAACAGCTTAGGATTCTTGATATATACATGATCATGAGATATTTTCCCTAAATGGTTATTCCAATTTACATGCTCACCTGTAATGCATGAGTGTCCATTTCACCACACCCTCACTAGAAATGGGTATTGTAGTTAAGAAAATTTTCCCTTGACATTTGGCCTGTCATTCTTTATTTTATATTTACACTCTATCTCTTTATTTTTCACATTTTATATTCCTTTGGTTAGTGACTGTCATTTTATATGGTTGTTAAGCTGTTGTATTTCCTCACATGATTTGGCTTTTTGTGTATTTTTCTCATTTAACCAGTTGAATCATACTTTTTTTAAACACACTCTATGTGTATATATATATATGTGCACTAATCCTTGATCTATTGCAAGGTATCTTTTCAAAGTTTGGTGTTTGCCCTTTCTTTTTTGACACATACAAAAATCAAACTTTTTTAACACATTGTAAATTTATATATATACTAATCCTTGATCTGTTGCAAGGTATGTTTTCTAAGTTTGGTGTTTGCCCTTACTTTTTTTGACACATACAAAAATCAAACTTTTTTAACACATTGTAAATTTATATATATATATACTAATCCTTGATCTGTTGCAAGGTATGTTTTCTAAGTTTAGTGTTTGCCCTTACTTTTTTTGACACATACAAAAATCAAACTTTTTAGTAGTCAAATACGTCACTCGTTTTCTTTGTGTTTGATTTCTTCCTTGGCTAGAAAGTCCTTTCCCCTTGAGATATGTCATAAAACTGCAGTTTTTGTTTTAAATTATGGTTTTGTTAGTTTACATTTACCTCTTTAATTCCATTTGGAGTTGTATTTTGATGTGGATAAAGGATCTAATTTGATTTTGTTTCCAGATAGCTAGCAATTGTCCTAATATAATTTATAAATACAACTTCCATTCTTCATTGATTTGCTAGCTGACTCTACCATATATTAAATTCTTATATATAACAGTTACTGTTTCTGGACTATCTATTTGTTTCAATTGATCCATTTATTCTTGCACTGATAGCACTATAGTATGATAATGTTTTAATATATTTTAAAAATTATTTGCTATTCTTATCTGTTGGTTCTTCAAAATGAAATCTAGAATCATTTTATTAAGTTAAAAAAAATTCACTGGACCAAATGTTTTAGCTCTCACATGCCAGTGAGAACACATGATATTTGTCTTTCTGTGCCTGGCTTATTTCACTTCACATAATGACTTCCAGTTCTATTTACATTTCTGCAAATAACAGGATTTCATTCTTTTTAATGGCCAGATAGTATTCAATTGTATATGCATAGCACATTTTCTGTATCCATTCATCTGTTGCTGGACTCTTCTATATCTTGGCTACTGTAAATAGTACTGTGATAAATGTATGGGTGCAAGTATCCCTTTGATATATTGATTTCCTTTCCTTTTGATAGATACCCTGTAGTGGGATTCCTCAATCATATGGAGATAGAGAGTAAAATGATAGTTACCAGAGGTTGGGAAGGGTGGAAGGCGATGAAGAGAGGTTGGCTAATGGGTACAAAGAGACAGTTAGATAGAAGAAATAAGTTCTAGTGTTCAGTCACACAGTAAGGTGACTATAGTTAACAATATCTTATGTATTTTAAAATAGCTAGAATAGAGTACTTGAAATGTTCTTACATATAGAAATGATAAATGTTTGAGGTGATAAATATCCTAAATATTCAAATCCCCTGATTTGATTATTACAATGCATACATGTGTTGAAACATCACACTGTACCCCATGAATATGTACAATTATTATGTATCAAAAATTTTTTTGAAAATACCATTGGGGTTACATTAAATTTATTAATAAACTAAGAATGAATTGTCATCTTTAAATAATTTAGTCTTCCCTTCCCATAAGTCTCTCCATTTATAATTTTTTTGTTTATATCCATCAATCAAGTTTTATAGTTTTCTTTTTGTATGTCTTATACATTTTTTGTTATTTCGAGTTATTGTGTGTATGAATGTGTATGCTGATTTTTAAAAATCATAAATGGGATCTGTTTCCACTATATTTTCTGTTTCATAGGAAAGCTACTGATTTTATGTTCTGTTCTTGTATTTATCCAGTGTACTGAATGCTCTTATTAATGCAGATAGTTTTTTTTTTCAGTTTATTCCCTTTGTTTTTTTTAGATACGTCAAGTTTCTTTTCACTGAGGTACATATGTGCTCTCACATTTCTTCCCTTCTCACCCTCAATGTAGACAGCCATTGGGAAAGTTCTGACTGCCCAGTGGGATTGATGGTGATAAGACGAGAACTAATTTAAAATATTTAAAATAATTAGCTCAAAAAATAGTTTATTTCCATAGTTGGCATCCTTCTGGACATATCTGCCTTTGTTTGCTACTTATCTGATGGAAGATTTGGAAGAAGAAATGCTGTTATAATTCTTTAGCTTCAAGGACACATAATGAAGTCATTTGACATGTATGTCTTTAGATAAATGCATAATTATCTTTTTGTCCTTTAAGTTTTAAAGGGACAACTGGGAATAAAGTGCCTGTCAAACAACTGAACTGGAGAAATGGGGGAGGAACAGTGATGAAATAAAATTCCAGTTTATCAGTTGCAATAAAGGGGAACAGTGTGGCAAAGAACTTGAAATTATAACTTAACTTCATTTAGTGAGAAATTACAACTTGCATTTAGTTTTTGAATTCAATTGGATATGTGCCTTGGTGCCACATTTATCTTCATGATAACTTAGGCCACCAACATTATTTTCAATTTCCTGAATACAATCCAGTGGTAAAGTGAGCCTGAAAGCCAGCCTAGGATTAAGTTTGCCACATATAAACCACCGAATGGATAATTCACGGCAAATAAGCCAAGTACTGACTCTGGTTGACAATGTAAAATTAAAGTTGCAAGATTAGCCTGAAGATGTCATTTAGCTTAAGCAAAGGGGGAGTCTGGGTTGATCTCTTTTGGGCTCTCCCCACCTGGCCTCTTCCCTTCAGCTCCCTCCACTGCCCTCCTTCTCTCAGTGGACAGTTCTAGCTCCATGTCCAAGCAGATTCCCTCCCTTTTTGAGAATTGTGCTTTTGGAATTGTCTTAAAGACCAATTTGTTAATACATTCCCTCTAGTATAAGAGAGGGGCAGCATAGAATGGTGGTTAAGAGCCCAGATCTTCCAGCCAGATCTCTGGGTGTGCATCCCAGCTCTGACCCTTAACTAGCTATTTTACCTTGGGCAGGTTACTTTAACTTTCTGTGTCTTAGGTTTCTTACCTGTAAAACGGCAGATGGTGATAATGAGAGTACTTACCTCACAGGGTTGTTATGATTATGACATGAGTTAATATTTGTAAAGTTAACATGTAATATGTGTTTTTTAATATGAATAAAAGCTCTATAAATAATTGTAATACAAAGTTAGAACATCATAAGTATACGTAAATAAAACTTGATATGGAAGTTCAGGGGAAGAAGTGATTATATTTATTTTCGTGACTCATCAAAATATCACATAGTTTTACCATCACACTTAAAGTTGAATGACTTTCGACTCTTTCAAAAATTAAAATTCTCTCTGAAAGAATAAAGTTTGGGCCGTTGTAAGTTTGGAAAGCTCTTGAATCAGAGTATAGTCTCAAAAATAATGGCTTTGTGTAGGATACTATTCCTCTGGATATAAAAGTTCTGAAACGTTTGTTAAAAATCATTATAGTTGTGTCTTGAATTTTGTATGTAGCATTAGTTCGTATAGACGTAGAGGGCATAGGTACTGGCTTGCTTTATTTGAAATGTCATGAAGAAGTCAGATGTAGCTAAATGTTTTCTTTTGTGTAGTACTTGACGTGGTATAAAAAAGGAATTGATGTGGATTTGTCAGTTCTAAACCAGGATCTGTCCCCAACACTGACCCACTGAGAAAATAAGAAATAAGTCAGGTTGGTTGCTTCTTGTCCATTTCTAACCTGGACACTTTTTTACAGTTAGGGACAACTTTTGATGAAATAAAGACAAATTTCAATATCAGCAGAGACTGGATTAACACATGCTTTATAGTAATTAAAATAAATTAAAGGCAATGATAAAACTCCACCGTTCTTTAACAATTATTCATGTTCTGATTTTTTTGGTGATACATTTTAAACTCTAGGATTATCAAAAAGTCCAAAAAAGCTTTAATGAGGGAAGGAAGTTAAAAGTACACTACATTGCTGGTTTGTCTGTATTAAGGGAGGGAGTCAGAGGAAATATAATCCTGAAGGGGATGTAACAATTTAAAACAATGAATTACATTTTTATGAGTTGCGATTTGCTTAGGCTAGGTTTGTAAGGCTCCAAATTGTAATTCTGCTTGTTTTTCTTAAAAAATTAGTCACTTAAATAACTACATGAAAAAATAACATGCAAGAATGCATTTGTGTTAGTTTAAATTTACTTCTAGTTTATATATACACAGGGATAGACAGTTTTGAATAGTTGTAATCAGAGTGGCATCCCCTTGTGCCCACTTTTTACACATACTGTCATTTTATTTTTTATTTTTATTTTTTGTTTTGCGTGTGTTTTTTTTAATACTTTAAGTTCTAGGGTACATGTGCACAACGTGCAGGTTTGTTACATATGTATACATGTGCCATGTTGGTGTGCTGCACCCATTAACTCATCATTTACATTAGGTATATCTCCTAATGCTATCCCTCCCCCCACCCCACGACAGGCCCCAGTGTGTGATGTTCCCCTTCCTGTGTCCAAGTGTTCTAATTGTTCAATTCCCACCTATGAGTGAGAACATGCAGTGTTTGGTTTTCTGTCCTTGCGATAGTTTGCTGAGAATGATGGTTTCCAGCTTCATCCATGTCCCTACAAAGGACATGAATTCATCCTTTTTTATGGCTGCATAGTATTCCATGGTGTATATGTGCCACATTTTCTTAATCCAGTCTATCATTGATGGACATTTGGGTTGGTTCCAAGTCTTTGCTCTTACACATGCTATCATTTTATGTCAACATAGTCCACATACTTAAAGTTTTCTGGAAAACCTAAGACTCTAACATTTTTGAATTTTGGCATAAGATTTTATTTGTTTATTTATTTATTTATATTTTTTGAGATGGAGTCTCTCTCTGTTGCCCAGCCTGGAGTGCAGTGGTGTGATCTCAGCTCACTGTAACCCCTGCCTTCCAGGTTCAAGCGATTGTCCTGCCTCAGCCTCCTGTGTGGCTGGGATTACAGGTGCGTGCCACCACACCCAGCAGTTTTTTGTTTGTTTGTTTGTTTTGTATTTTTAGTAGAGACAGGGTTTCACCATGTTGGCCAGGCTGGTCTCGAACTCCTGACCTTGTGATCCACCCACTTCAGTCTCCCAGAGTGCTGGGATTACAGCGTGAGCCATCGTGCCCAGCCAGCATTAACATTGTAAACCTTCACCTTTGACACAGAAAGTGTAATTTTGAACCATTGTTTCTGCTATAATTCCTTTATTTTTCCCTAATTTGTATATTTATTTCTAAACTGGCAAAATTGTATATATGTATTGTGTATGACATGATGCTTTGAAATATGTATACATGTGTAATAGCTAAATTGGGATAATTAGCATATGCATTACCTCACATACTTACATTTTGTGATGAGAACACTTAAAATCTACTCTCTTAGCAACTTTCAAGAATACAATACATTGTTTTTAACTATAGTTGCCACGTTGTACAATAGATCTCTTGAACTTTTTCCTCCTAACCTAAATCTTTTATCCTTTGACCCAAATTTCCCAATCCCCACCCTGCACGCCCCTACCAGCCCATGGTAGCCACCCACCATTCTACTCTTGGCTTGTATTAGTTCAACTTTTTAAGATCCCATGTATAACTGAGACTACACGGTATTTGTTTCTCTGCACATAGCTTATTTCACTTTACATACTGTCCTCCATATTCATCCATGTTGTTGCAAATGACAAGATTTCCTTTGTGTTTAAGGCTGAATAGTATTCCATTGTGTATATACAACACATTTTCTTTATCCATTCATCTGTTGATAGACATGTAGGTTGATTGCATTATGTCTTGGCTATTGTGAATAGTGCTGCAATATACATGAAAGTGCAGATTTCTCCTTGACATGATGATTTCATTTCCTTTTGATATATACCCAGCAGTGGGATTGCTGGATCATATGGTGGTTCTATCTTTAATTTTTTGAAGAACTTTCATACCGTTTTTTATAATGGCTGTACTAATTTATATTCCCACCAACAGTGTACAAGGGTTCCCTTCTCTCTGCATCCTCTCTTGTTGTCTTGTTTTTGATAATAACTATCCTAACAGGTGTGAAATGATATCTCATTGTGGTTTCATTTGCATTTTTCTGATGATTAGTGAGGTTGAGCATTTTTTCACGTACCTGTTGGTCATGTGTATATTTTCTTTTGAGAAATGTCTTTTCTGGTCCTTTGCCCATTTTTATTTTATTTTATTTTATTTTTTTTGAAATGGTGTCTCGGTCTGTCACCCAGGCTGGAGTGCAGTGGCGCGATCTTGGCTCGCTGCAAACTCCACCTCCCAGGTTCATGCCATTCTCCTGCCTCAGCCTCCCGAGTAGCTGCCTTTGCCCATTTTTAAATGGGATTATTTGTTTTCTTTCTATTGAGTAATTTGAGTCTCTTATATATTTTGGATATTAACTCCTTATCATATGTATGGTTTGCAAATATGTTCTCCCATTCTGTAGGTTGTCTCTTCACTCTGTTGTTTCCTTTGCTGTTCAGAAGCTTTTTAGTTTGTTGTAATCCCATTTATCTATTTCTGCTTTTGATGTCTGTGCTTTTGGGGTTATACCCAAAAACAATTCCCTTATTTTGAGAAATTATTCCTTATTTAGGGGTACTTAGGTTAGTTCCATTTTTTCACTATTAAAATAGGGCTAGTATGAAAATCTTTGTCAAATTGCGTTTTCCTCTTGACTTGTTTCCTTGGAGTGTATGAAGATAAGCAAGGTTATGCAGTCAAAAATATGTATGGTTTTATAGGTCTCGTTATATAACTTGCCAGTCTGAATAGTGATTTTCCATGGACAGGGACAGAGTATGTTTTGTTTGAAAAGGCATATTCAATATTTTAGTTTAATTTTATGTTACAAAATTACTGGTTTATAATAGAAGCTATAGAAAATAAAACTAAGAAATCTCATTGGGGAAGAAAGGAAAAAATGGTTCAGAAACACTGTCCTGTGAAGACTGAAATGATTGACAAACCTTCAGCTTATACTAAAATAAAATTGCATTCTTAAAGCATAGACTGAATGACTACGGAGGAGGTGGCACAGAACTGCCCTGGGCAGGTGGAAGAAGCCAGGTTGACAACAGGGAAGTTGCCATCAATATTCCCAATGAGATGTGGGCATTCTCTTTACAGTTTAATCAGTCCTTCTGTAACTTTAATGTTCATACAAATCACCTGGGCATCTTATTAAAATCCAGATTCTGATTTAACAGGTCTGGGTGGGGCCTGGAAGTCTACATTTCTAACAAGCTCCCAGGTGATGTTGATGCTGTTGTCCTGGGAATGCAATTTGAGTTGCACTATTTTAGATCTCTTCCTTGTATGACATATTATAGTAAGAGTTGACTACAGGGGATCCTTGGTCAGTTACTTCAGTAACTTGAAAGTGAAAGATATAAACTGCTGACCTATTTGAGGGGTGAAACAATTTTGCTCATTCAGAAATTGGAGGGGTTGCGGGGGGAAGGAAATTGTTAATATTAGATGAGTTAATCATGAGAAGTTTTATGTACCATTCACACCAGGTTGTTCAGAGACTGAAGGAGGTACGAAGTTTTGAAGTGGTACTCAGGTTCCTGCTACTTAACTGAAAGTGAGATAAGATCAGATTCGTTAGGAAACAATTCTCAAAACAGACTCATTTACTTTGACTAAATACGTCTGAATGATAGTAGGGAGATAGAGTCATTGTATTTTTTAGAGACCCACTGTTTTAGAAAGTGGAAAACTTGTTGCTTACCATTCTGCTTATCTTGTTGCTGAGATTTTAAATAATGAATCTCCACATCACCCTTATGATACTGAATTATTGCCATTAATCATTTCTCACAGGGAAAATGGAACTAAGAACCTATGCTGTTTCACTGCTTCCGTCTCCATTTTGCTATGTGGCTTTAAGAAAATCACTTAAAGGCTTATGTTGAGTTCCCATGGTAAAAAATGGAAATCAAAGCTCTTGCCTTGTTCCCCATAGAGTACTTGCTGAAGTTAGTGGGCTTTGAGGTAGATTTCAAATGTTTAAAAAGACAAAAGACTTTAATATTGTATATTTATTCAGCATATTATATATAGGCATATATCAAGCTATTTTATATATGATCTAAATATTCTGGCAATCCTTCGTAAAAAATAAAACATCATATAATCCACATCAGTAGTTAAATTGACCTTTTGTTCAGTGTCACGAATCAAGTAAATCTGAATAGTGTGTTTCAGATTTTTTTTGGCCCTTTAGGTAATCAGTTCTGATGCATATTGATGAAAGATATAGTAATTTTTTTTTTAGATGGAGTCTCACTCTTGTCGCCCAGGCTGGAGTGCAATGGCGCGATCTCAGCTCAGTGTAACCTCTACCTCCTAAGTTCAAGTGATTCTCCTGCCCCAGCCTCCCGAGTAGCTGGGATTACAGGTGCCCGCCACCATGCTAGGCTAATTTTTGTATTTTTAGTAGAAATGGGGTTTCACCATGTTGGCCAGGCTAGTCTCGAACTCCTGACCTCAGGTGATCCACCCACCTCAGCCACCCAAAGTGCTGGGATTACAGGCGTGAGCCTAATTTAATTCACATATTTAAATACTTTTATTTCCAAAGGAGGTTAATGGTAAATGTGGTCATCAACTCAAGCATGATGCTCTGCTTGTAAACACATTGATTTTAACCAGAGTTCAGTGCATGTCCTGGCTAGGTGTGGTGGCTCACACCTGTAATCCTACTACTTTGGGAGGCCTAGGTGGGAGGATAGCTTGAGGCCAGGAGTTCAAGACCGTCGTGGTCAACAGAGCAAGACCCTGTCTCTGCAAAAACTAAAAAAAAAAAAAAAAAAAAATTAGCCAGGCACAGCAGGGTGCACCTGTAGTGGCAGCTACTCAGCAGGCTAAGGCAGGAGGGCAAGGCTGCAGTAAGCTATGATCACCCTACTGTACTCCAGCCTGGGTGACAGAGCAAGACACCATTAAAAAAAAAAAAAAAAAAAAAAAGCATGTGTCCTAACCAAAAGATCTCTATTGACCCAAACTTGTGCCCAAGAATAGCAATCAGAAAATTTATGAAATGAATTAGATTCACATTCAATTGATTCACAATTGATTTTGATTCACATTCAAAAACTGAAACAATTCATTATAAAGTTTACCTTACTGTTTTATGAGGTAAAATTTTATTAGGCAAATTAAGTAGGATTACTATATATACTAAAATATAACAAATAATCTATATCCAGTACAGTGTGGGGATCAGGAACTGGGGATCTAGAATCAAATGGGCCTGATTCAAATCCCATTTTTGCTTCTTAATCTCTAGACTGATTTTGGTTACTTAACATCTCAAAGTCTCAGTTTCCCCATCTATAAAATAAATATTACAATATAAACCTGATAGGATTTTTGTGGGGTCCAAAGGAGATAATGCATGTGCTATAAACTTAACTTTTTATCCTCCTAAATTCACACGTTTAAACCCTTACCTCCAATATGCCTCTATTTGGAGATAGGACCTCTAGGAGGTAATTAAGGTTAAATGAGATCATAAGGATGGGGCTGTAATCCGATAAATTTGGTGACCTTATGAGAAGAGGAAGAATGCATGTACAAAGAAGAGGTCATATGAGCACACAGCAAGAAGGCGGCTGTCTACAAGCCAAGAGAAGAGGCTTCAGAATGAAACACACCTTACCAGCACCTTGATCTTGGACTTCCCAGTCTCCAGAATTGTGAGAAATAAATTTCTGTTGTTTAAGCCACCCTGTCTATGGTATCTTGTTATGGCAGCCTGAACAGACCAATACAGATTTTGGTACTGAGAAGAGGAGTATTGCTGTAACAAATACCTAAAAATGTGGAAGTGGCCTTAGAACTAGGTAATGAGTAGAGGCTGGAGGAGTTTTAAGGTGTATGCTAGAAAAAAGCATAGACGGCTGTGAACAGAATGTTGGTAGAACTATGGATGTTGGAGGTTATTCTGATGAGGTCTCAGATGGAAATCAGCAACATGTTACTGCAAAATGGGAGAAAGGTGTTCCTTGTTATAAATGGTAAAGAACTTGACTGAACTGTGTTCTAGTATTTTGTGGAAGGTGGAATTTGTTGAGTAAAAAAATTGACTTTTTATCTGAGGAGATTTCTAAGCAAAAAGTTGAAGGAGTGGCTCAGTCCCTCGTGACTGCTTATGGTAAAATACAAAAGGAGAGAGATGAACTGAAGAAGGAATTGTTAAGCAAAAGGGAACTGGAACTTAAACATTTGGAAAATTCTGAGCCTTTATGTATTGCAATAAATGAGGAAGCTTGTTCTGGAGACAACACTAAGGGTGTGGCTGGACTATCTATCACTACTTAAGATTACTTATGATGTTAACCAGCCATCTGAGCAGAAGTCAGGAATAGAGTTTGGAAAAAAGCAGCAGAAATATTACCAGTTTGGACCAAAGAGAACAGGACAGTATGGTATAGTTATTTGGCTGCAAACATGGTTTATCTTTCAAGAAAAGGGAAGAACGACCCTGAGGGTGATTCAGAGATCACCAGGGCTGCCATTCCTACTATAGGCCCAAAGTGCACAGGCCTGGAGGGTAAGGCTGCCTCTACCTTGGTTTCAAAAAGTGAGACTGACATCCAACAGAGCCACATGGGTGGGGCCATCACCCTAGCCAAAGGATGTGGCCACCTTACAGAGCTGTGGGGGGTGATGCTGCTTTTCCAGTGAACCTGAAGGGCAGAATATTGAATCAAAGAGGGTTATTCTTGAGCCTTAAGAGCTAATGGAGTTTGCCTTGCTAGGTTTTGGACTTGCTTGGGACCTGTGACCCTTTATTTCTTCCAATTTCTCCCTTTTGGAATGGGAATGTCTATCCTCTTCCTGTAGCACCATTATATTTTGGAAGCACATAGCTTGTCTGGTTTCATAGTTTCACAGCTGAAAATAAATTTTGCCTCAAGATGAATAATACTGCTAGTCTCACCCACATCTAATTTTATTTAGATGAGACTTTGGACTTTAGATTTTAAGTTGATGCTAGAATGAGTTAATTTCTTTTGAGGCCGTTGGGATGGTATAAGTGTGAGAAGGACATGAGTTTTGGGGGTCGAGAGTGGAATGATATAGACTGAATTGTGTTCCCCCATAATATGTTTAAGCTCTAACTTCCAACATGACTGTAATTGGAGATAGGCGGTAATTAAGGTTAAATGAGTTAAATCATAAGTGTGGGGCTCTAATCTGATAGGATTGGGGGCCTTATTACAACAGAAAAGGCTGTCTGAGTACACAGCAAGAGGTCAGCTACTCACAAGGCAAGAGAAGAGGGCTCAAAATGAAACTTATGTTGCTGGCACCTCGATCTTGGACTTTCCAGCCTCCAGAACTGTGAGAAAGTAAATTTCTTTTATTTACGCCATTCAAGGTATGGTATTTTGCTATGGCAGCCAAGCAGACTAATACAGCAAGTAAAACTCTTGGCATGTAGTAGAAATCAATTAGACAAATATACAATATAGATATAAACTGAGTAATGGGAAGGAATGTTTACCCCATTTAAAAGGATAAGCTGCTTTTAGGAAAATAAAGTTACAACTAAGGCACTTCGGAGATAGTCCTAGTTTACAGAATTTTAGAGTTGCTCTTCCACAAAAGTATAATTTAAAACAAGCAGCACTTGTTTTTAATTCATATTTTTTTACTATTACTTCATTTATAATATATTATAGAGTAATATAGTAATACAGTCATGTGCAATATAGCAACATTTTCCTTAATGACGAACAGCATATACAGTGGTGGTCCCATAAGATTATAATGGAGCTGAAAAATTCCTACCACCTACTGATGTTGTAGCCATTGTAATGCCACAGCACAATGAATTACTTATGTATTTGTGATGACACTGGTATAAACAAACCGACTGTGCTGTCAGCTGTATAATAGTATAGCACAGGCCAGGTGTGATGGCTCGCACCTATAATCCCAGCACTGTGGAAGGCTGAGGTGGGTGGATCACCTGAGGTCAGGAGTTCAAGACCAGCCTGACCAATATGGTGAAATTCTGTCTCTACTAAAAATACAAAAATTAGCCAGCCATGGTGGCATGCACCTGTAGCCTCAGCTACTCGGGAGGCTGAAACAGAATTGCTTGAACCCGGGAGGCGGAGGTTGCAGTGAGCTGAGATTGCACCACTGCACTCCAGCCTGGGCAATAGAGCGAGACTCTATCTCAAAAAAAAAAAAAAAAAAAAAGAAAGAAAAAGAAAAAGAAAAAAATGTATAGCACAGACAATTACATACAGTACACAATAGTTGATAATGATAACAAATTACTGTGTTACTGGTTTATGTATTTACTGTACTATACATTTTATTATTATTTTAAAATCTACTCCTACTTACATAAAAAAAAGTTAGCTGTAAAACAGCCTCGGGCAGGTCCCTCAGGAGGTATTCCAGAAGGCATTCTGGAATATGAATATCATAGGAGATGACAGCTCTGTGTGTGTGACTGCACCTGAAGATCCTGCAGTGGGATAAGATGTGGAGGTGGAAGACAGTGATACTGATGATCCTGACCCTCTCTGTAGGCCTAGGCTAATGTCTGTATTTGTGTTTTAGTTTTTAACAAAGAAGTTTAAATAGCAAAGAATACATAAAAATTTTGAAACAGAGAAAAGCTTGTGGAATAAGGATATAAAGAAAAACAGTTTTGTACAGCTGTACAATGTGTTTGTGTTTTAAGCGAAGTGTTATAAAAGAGTCAAAAAGTTTTAAAAAGTTTATAAGTTTATAAAGTAAAGGAGTTGAAGCTAAGATTAATTTATTATTGAAGAGATACAGTTTTTTTTTTTTTTTGAGACAATCTCGCTCCGTCACCCAGGCTGGAGTGCAGTGGCGTGATCTCGTCTCACTGCAACCTCCACCTCCTGAGTTCAAGCGATTCTCCTGCCTCAGGGCCTCAGCCTCCCAAGTAGCTGGGACTACAGGTGCGTGCCACCATGCCCGGCTAAGTTTTTGTATTTTTAGTAGAGATGGGGTTTCGTTGTGTTAGCCAGGATGGTCTCGATCTCCTGACCTCGTGATCTGGGAAATATAAATATTTTAAAATAAATTTAGTGTAGCCTAAGTTTACAGTGTTCATAACATTCTAGTAGTGTAATGTCCTAGGCCTTCACATTCACTCACCACTCACTCATTGACTCACCCAGAGCAATTTCCAGTCCTGCAAGCTCCATTCATGGTAAGTACGCTCAACAGGTATAGCATTCTTTATCTTTTATACTATATTTTACTGTGCCTTTTCTATGTTTAGATAGGTTTAGATACACAAATACCATTATGTTACAATTGCATACAGTATTCTGTACAGTAACATGCTGTACAGGTTTGTAGCCTGGAGTAATAGGCTATACCACATAGCCTAGGTGGTATACCATATAGGTTTGTGTAAGTACAGTCTATGATGTTTGCACAACAACGAAATCACCTAATGATGCATTTCTCATAATGTATCCCCCTTGGTAAGTGATGCATGACTGTGGCAATATTATATTGCTATACATTATAATAGTAATTTTATAAAAATATAGTTATATTCAATTTATAGTATTATATCCTTATACTATTGCTATTATATTTATAACAAATATTATTAATATTAATAATTATTTATGTGGGCCTGATAGTGTATTATCCCAGTGAAATGTTTTCACCTTAAGTTTCGATATGTACTTAAAAATAAGTCCATTGTTTGTTAAAACTATCTAATAATTCATGGTTTTATCAATTACAACAGGTCCCTGTTGTAGTTTCTTTCTGTCCAAATGGTCTCTCAACTTGACAAATCTTTAGGAGCATGAATTTCCATATTTCAAAAAATGAAAAGATAAAGAAATCTCACTGGAAACTGTGGTTGGGCAGATACAATATGGAGACAAGTTAGATTCATTATGCTTTACTTCCTATGAATGCAAAGACACCATATACGTGTGTCCTAGTATATGTGACATTTATATGTAATATTAAGCTCAAATTTAAAGTATCCATTGTTCTTTTGGAATCTTTCAGTAATGGAAGTTTATTCTTTCACAGGTATCACGGTTACATTTATACATACCGAGTGTCCCAGACAGAAACAGGTTCTTGGAGTGCTGAGGTATAGTTTTATTTATTTTTGCTTCTGGGGGTGTCAAGGAGGTATTTGAAATTTAGGCTGGTTTTATAAAAGAGCAAATTATACATTATTAAGTATTCATAAGGTTTAAATCTCTAAAGCTCCAATCCAAAATTGTTCATGGATCATTAAGAAATCTTTAGAGAATTTTGGTCCCAGTCCTGTTTAGCCATCATTTTGCAGAGTTGTATGACTTTGGGAGAAAGATAAAAAAGTTGAAGAATTATGTCAAACTTTTAGTGACTATGTGAAATCTTAGAAAGCATATCAAAAGTAGGTAGAATAATTAAATGAACAATTATTTACCAAATGATACCAATATGAGTATTGGTATCGTGGGAGATTAAAAAACATGATGCTTATTTTCTAAGAGACTACAATATCCTTGGGAAGTTATAACTTGAAATTAAACAGTTTTGAGTGGAAGAAACTAGGCTTTGTCAACAGGTGAATCTGGGTTCCAGGTCTGGTCTCCCCTCCTCTCTGATAGGTCTATGATCTTGGGCAGGTTACTTGACTTTTCTGTGAGCCAGTTTCTTCATTTGTAAACGGAGCCTAAGAATCCTCCCTTATGCACAGGGCTCATTTTGAAAAGTAAATAAGATAGCACACATAAAGAAGCTGTTTGCCACAAGGCCTGGCACACAGTGAGCCCTCAAAAAAGTGAACTCCTGAAAATTGCCACAACTCCTATTAATAACTCAATCTGTGCATTTAAAATTTTCTGATGTCTAGACTTCAAGAAGTTAAAATAGCTCTCACGTTTACTAATTTATCAGTAAGTTGGAAAGTATAAATTACAGACCACAAATGTTTTGAACCACTGAGATGAATTAGGCCAAGTTTTCAAACACACTTTTGCTGTATTATGTAAGGATCATTAAAACTATAATACTAACTAAAGGTAAAGTTATACCATTTCTAATTGAAACTATTTATACCTGTTTATTTAAAAAAGTCTCTGTATCACTGCAGAGATGATTGAATAAGAAATTAAACTTTATTATGAAGAAAGTTATGTGTAATATACACTGACAAACACACACACACACACACACACACACACACACACACACACACGTTTGTATATTATTTCGCCAGAAATAGCTCTTCTCCCCAGAGAAATACCCTTCAGCTGCTGAAGAATATTATGTAAGGAAAGGATCTTAAATTCTTAGGGTTTAACAACTTTGTTTTTAAACTTGTTTTCCTGCATTTTGAGTACAACATCATATGAGATTGTTACATGCTTGTGATCATGTTAAAGAAGAGAGGGCTTATTGAACACGAATGCCCCCTCATCCTGTTGTCTGATCTGACGTTGTTTATATAATAATATTGTAATTTTCTGCACCAAGAGAGCAGAAGATTGGCATGACTTATCCGCAAATAGAAAATAGTTTAAAAAATTCTTTAATTTTTGAAATGCATATTGCATTTTTTTCTATCTACTAAATTTACCTTCTTAGCAGTGCTTTTCTAAGGTGAATATTAAACTAGTGTATATTCTCAGAGCTCATACCACCTGACTGGAAAAAATTTCTCTAGAGCATATTGAAGACCAGCTGTGATCTAATACATGTTTCCATGGATAACTAAGAGGTGACAGTATGGGAGATGTGCAAATTTGAAGAATAGCTGAGTTCCGTGACAGGATGAGAGTTGTCAGTGGTACAATTCTTGTGATAAATGTATTTTCCAAACTGGGTAAATGATAGATATTAATACTGATTTTTGGAACAATGTTTTAGTTTGCCATGCTGCAGGAAAAATCAGGGCAGTAGCATGCCATCATCTGTGCATATATTGTGCTAGAAATCTAGGTAAGTGAGATTTGTTTTAAAGAGTGTAATGAAATCAAACTCTGGCCCCACTGAATTATGAAAGACAGATATCATGTGTTTTTCTAGTTTTAGAGAGACTTTTAGGTTAAATCATTGCCTAGTGTATTATCTTATATGACTCAGACTAAAATTTTGTTACATTGTTAATTTAGATAATTCCACAATCTACTTTCATTTATTAATATGTGATTTGTTGGCAATACATTATTAAAAATGTACTGACATCACCCTGTTGACATCAGTGTCTTCAGGCTTTACTGGGTATATGATCAGGAGATCAGCAGATGTTAAATAATTGTCCTTATTAATCTAAGTAAAACACTGTAAAATAGGCCAGTCATTTGCTTATGAAACATCAGATCCCCAATTCAAATAGCTTCCATACTTCCAGTGCTATTATTCGTTTCTGTTAGCATGGATAATCAAGTGTTAACTACATATCAGTACCCATAAAAATGTTGCTTCTCTGTTTTGTTTTGTTTTGAGACAGAGTCTCACTCTGTCGCTCAGGCTGGAGTGGTGGAATGGCCTGATCTCGGCTCACTGTAACCTCTGCCTCCCAGGTTCAAGTGAGTCTCGTGCCTCAGCTTCCCAAGTAGCTGGGATTGCCACCACACCTGGCTAATTTTCATATTTTTAGTAAAGCCAGGCTTTCACCATGTTGCCCAGGCTGGTCTTGAACTCCTGACTTCAGGTGGTCCACCGGTCTCAGCCTCCCAAAATGCTGGGATTACAGGTGTGAGCCACTGTGCCCGGCTATGCTTCTGTTGATAAATGATTTTACAAGCCACAAGAAGCTAAAAAGATGTGTGGTTTGAAATCTTTCCACACTTTGGGTGTGTATAGTTTTTCTTCTGTTTGATGACCCTAGCTTTGCTAGATCCTGTTTGGCCCAGTTCTAATCTGAAAGGCAAGAGACTGGGTCCTGGGATTCTGAGCCAGTTCTGCCTCTGGTTGTCTGTGTGACTTTGGGCAAGCTGATTAATTTCTTTGCATTCATATTTTCTTATCTGTCAAATGGGAATAACTGAATCAGCCAATAACTGCCATTTTGTGAGGAAATAGTGAAGGCAAGAGATAGGAATGTGCTTTGAAAATGAAAAAGTGCACTGAGGAAAGTATAAGGAGGCAATTTGTGCCTATGACCTGCATTTGCAATTTGGAGACTCTGTCTTGGAACCAACGAACTGTTTGGACTTCTGCAAGAATGGCCATGTTATTTTGGATGAGTTCTCAATCGAGCTTTAGGAAGGTGGAGGGTAGGTGAGAGAGTGGGGTGGAGCTGGGTGAGAGAGTGTTCTACATCTACTGTGAACATATGGGGGAACACTAATATAGAGCTAAAAAGAGTTTTTGTCATGTTTTCAATGAAAAGTTACCCCAACATAAGGAAATGACTGAGAGTTACTATGGATAGTGTAGTATGCTATCTTCAGCATACCACTATCTAGCTGACAGAAGTCTTCATGCTAGCCTTCATGTTCTCTCATTAAATGCTAAAAAAACAAACAGCTCCCACCTCAAAAATCTACCAGATGGAATAGCTGAAAAACAACTTAAAAAAAAACTAGTCATTGTTCAATTGCTCATAGCAATACTATTTTATTTTATGTAAAATGACAGGTTTGAGCTGATGCCTGAAGCTTGGCTCATAAGCTTTTGCAGGAAATTGTTGTTGATTTCAGGCAGTGTCTTTGCAAGACAACTGATGTCAGGAAAGGAACACATTTTAATAGTCACCTGCAAATAACTGTCTCTTTAAAAACACACAAATAAATAAATAAAGGTGACCTTATATAGTCTTTCATTTTCATGTCATAGAGAAAACCTTGTTACAGTGACGTGCTGATGGAGAGAACAATTTTGGGAGTATAGGGAAGTTTCCCAAGGAGGAAAAAATTTAATGTGAAGAATGGCGCAGGAAATATTGTGAGGTGAAAGAGTATGAGGACTGAACTAGCCGTGCACTGTGTGCATCATAACAGCCAATTTTTAATTTCCTGTGTAGCATTTTATATTGTGGGATGATGGCAGGGAGGATGGGTTGTTGGTTTTTCTTTTGTTGTTGTTCCTCAGGCTTTTTATTAATGACCTGTAGGATCTGTTTTTTTGTTTTTGTTTTTTTTTTTCCTGTTTAACTGCATCCCCTCTGTTGGTGAATTCATTGTGGGTAATGGCCTGTATACCCTTAGAGGTTTGAGATGTCTGATGAGGAGCAGGCAGGAAGGGCAGGGCGATGAGCAAGAGCTTGTACAAACTAATACCACCTTTGGGAGAACTGAAATGACAGCTCATTAGCTCCTCTTGCAGGGAAATTCAGCCAACCAAAGTAAGCTCTTCTGGAATGTTGTTTTTCCTTCTTCCTTATGTTTTCAAATATTTCAACAAGTTACACAAATGTTACCTCTCTTAGCATCCCTAGCACATTTTGTAGGTCTTTTTGTATCATTATGAGATAGGTAAATAATTTGCTTGGCCTTTTATTTTCCAGACAGCACCTGGGGTACATAAAAGATATTTCCGGAAAATAAAAAATCTCATTTCAGCATTTCAGAAGCCAGATCAAGGCATTGTAATACCTCTGCAGTATCCAGTTGAGAAGAAGTCCTCAGCTAGAAGTACACAAGGTACTACAGGTATGATTTCCTCTTAATTTTTGACAGGGTTTGGAAGCTCAGAGTTATGAATCAACCTGTTCATAACCATATAATCAATTAGAAGTTATGTAAGAAAAATGCAATGAGAAAGTAGATGTAGCCAGCAAGTCAAATGAGAGGTGACAATTTATGTGCTATAATTTTCATCTATTATCCTATAAACTTTTAATAAATCTATCAAAAATTCTATAAGCCCATAACATTTTAACTGCTCTTGTCTGTCTCATCTTGTTCTTTCCTGTCCCTTTAATAGGTAGCTAAGTATGATTTCACTTCACTAATTCAGACACAAATAATGTGAAAGATGGTATCATTCAGAGAACACCTGGGCTGTCCTTTATCTTTGCTTAGTAAACTGTTTTTTCCTTCAGGGACTTGAAAGCTAACGTTAGCCTGGCACACATGATTCTGATTTCTGAATTGGTGGTGCTTGAATTAATGACATTTTTCTGAAGCAAAGGAAATTAAATAGTGCACTTTATTGTTCCACTGGCACATATTGTTACATATCCTGAGCAAACCTATTTTAGTGTATGTGTCGTGCTAAAGACTGAATACCAGCCAATGTCTGTAGCTATCTGATATGTGACTGTTTACTCCTCTATTGAATGGGGTTTATCGTTTGTTTGGAGTAAGAGGATAGGCCTTGATTGAAACAATAAATATTTATGATAAAAGAAAATGAGTCCCTTTTTGACAGGGACCTAGGCTCAGGCATAAACTGACAATTAGACTCAAGTGGTGAATTAAATTAATGAATAGTTAGCCTTTATAATACAAATGCAAATAGAGCTCTAATTTCCAAGTTGGCTAGTTGTTTTTTTCTGCCTAATTCCATTCTTTATAACTCAGTTTTAAATAATAGTTGCTTGAGGTATATTAGTGTGTTGTGTCATTGTGAGTTTTATGCAGTTGGAAATTTTATAAGTTTGAGTTAATCTGTAATTTTAATAGTTTGTAAGTTTATTTTTTCTTGATTTTTGTTATTTTTCTGTAGGGATAAGAGAAGATCCTGATGTCTGCCTGAAAGCCCCATGAAGAAAAATAAAACACCTTGTACTTTATTTTCTATAATTTAAATATATGCTAAGTCTTATATATTGTAGATAATACAGTTCGGTGAGCTACAAATGCATTTCTAAAGCCATTGTAGTCCTGTAATGGAAGCATCTAGCATGACGTCAAAGCTGAAATGGACTTTTGTACATAGTGAGGAGCTTTGAAACGAGGATTGGGAAAAAGTAATTCCATAGGTAATTTTCAGTTATTATATTTACAAATGGGAAACAATTTAAAGGATAATGAATACTTTATAAAGGATTAATGTCAATTCTTGCCAAATATAAATAAAAATAATCCTCAGTTTTTGTGAAAAGCTCCATTTTTAGTGAAATATTATTTTATAGCTACTAATTTTAAAATGTCTTGCTTGATTGTATGGTGGGAAGTTGGCTGGTGTCCCTTGTCTTTGCCAAGTTCTCCACTAGCTATGGTGTCATAGGCTCTTTTGGGATTTTTGAAGCTGTATACTGTGTGCTAAAACAAGCACTAAACAAAGAGTGAAGGATTTATGTTTAATTCTGAAAGCAACCTTCTTGCCTAGTGTTCTGATGTTGGACAGTAAAATCCACAGACCAACCTGGAGTTGAAAATCTTATAATTTAAAATATGCTCTAAACATGTTTATCGTATTTGATGCTACAGGATTTGAAATTGTATTACAAATCCAATGAAATGAGTTTTTCTTTTCATTTACCTCTGCCCCCGTTGTTTCTACTACATGGAAGACCTTATTTTGAAGGGAAATTTCAGCAGCTGCAGCTCATGAATAACTGATTTGTAACCAGCCTCCTTTTAAAGTAATCCTACAAAACCACTGGAAAGTTTATGGTTGTATTATTTTTTTAAAAAATTCCAAGTGATTGAAACCTACACGAGAGTCAGAATTTTATGCGGCATTTTCTTCTCACATTTATATTTTTGTGATTTTGTGATTGATTATATGTCACTTTGCTACAGGGCTCACAGAATTCATTCACTCAACAAACATAATAGGGCGCTGAGGGCATAGAAGTAAAAACACCTGGTCCCTGCTCTCAGTTCACTGTCTCGTTGGACGAGAAAACAATAACGATAAAAGACAGTGAAAGAAAATAACAATAAAAGACAAGGAAAAAATAACAATGAAAGTTGATAAGTACATGATAAGCGAGGTTCCCCGTGTGTAGGTAGATCTGGTCTTTAGAGGCAGATAGATAAGTCAGTGCAAATACTCTGGTCCATGGGCCATATGAAAAGGCTAAGCTTCACTGTAAAATAATAACTTGGAATTCTGGGTTGTGTATGAGTGTTGGTGAACTTGGTTTTAATTAGTGAACTGCTGAGAGACAGAGCTATTCTCCATGTACTGGCAAGACCTGATTTCTGAGCATTTAATATGGGTGCTGCGGGAGTACAAAAGTGGAGTGTGGCCTGAGTAATGCATTATGGGTGGTTTACCATTTCTTGAGGTAAAAGCATCACATTAACCTGTAAAGGAATTTAAAAATCCTACTTTCATAATAAGTTGCATAGGTTTAATAATTTTTAATTATATGGCTTGAGTTTAAATTGTAATAGGTGTAACTAATTTTAACTCTATAATGTGTTCATTCTGGAATAATCCTAAACATATGAATTATGTTTGCATGTTCACTTCCAAGAGCCTTTTTTTGAAAAAAAGCTTTTTTTGAATCATCAAGTCTTTCACATTTAAATAAAGTGTTTGAAAGCTTTATTTACCTAATTTGTCTTGAAATATTCCTTATAATTCCTTATAAAATATTCAGAGACTGATGCTATTAATAAACCAAATAAAGGATTGATGATTATCTTATCGGAGTGATTCCCTGGAAAAGGTAAGTGCTTTTCTGATTTTATCGCTGTCCAAGTTCCTGGTTGATGAGCCTACTTCCTGTCTTCTTTGGCTGGCCTTTTATTCATCAAGTTTTTTTTTTTTTTTTCACCTTTTCTTTCCCAACATGAGCATCCTTGCTATTTTCCAGTACGTAATCACTTGCACCTTTACAGAAAGGTCATATTCTTGCTGTATCTAAAATATTGCCATGCTAACATATTGTAAGATGCTGAGTCAAGGTAGAAAAATGCACAATATATTTCCAAGTGTGCAGCTCTCTTCAGAAAAAAAAAAGTGTGTCAGCAAGCCCAAAAGGAACATGACAGCTTATCAAATACTTATTCATTTCCTCTGAAATTTGTTCTTAAGAGATAAGGTCAGTAGGGAGACAAGCTTAGGTAATTGTCTGTTTGGCTGTTACAGGCAGGGAACCTTTGTGGTAGTGCACAGGTAGAATAAGTCTATAGAGAATGCCTCTGATTAAGTCCTCTGCTATAAATAAAGGGCTGGATTTAAGATATTCTTTCGGGTAGAATGGACACAGAATTAAAAATGTGCGAAACAGCTTTAAACTCTGTTAATGTTTCAACATCAGCTTATATTTTATTTGATTCACTTCGTTAAGCTTAGAATCCAAAGTCTACTACTAGTAAAACCCAGATTTGCCCTTGAGCATTTCAAGGTTATAGGATGCCTGGTCTTCCTGTTAGGATGCTATACATTCAACTTTAACACCTATGTTTTCTCTTGCAGTAAATGGGATACCATTATTTTGTAGTTTGCAACTACGGGGGAAGTTAAACTACCCAGTTTGGACATTTTCCTAATTTGGGGTGATTGGCCAAACTTGTAGTAAAAGGCTGAATTCTTATCATTAGGTCATTTACTTCTTAAATGAAGATTTTTTTTAATGTAGCAAGATATAATAAGGCTGACTAACTGTTTGGCTAGAGCCCATTAACATATATGGAATTGAGATATATATATATATATATATATATATATATATATATATATATATATATATATATATATATATATACATCTTGGTTGCACACATACACGCAGAAATAGAACTGTTTTCTCACAAGATGACAAAAGGCTATACTACGTATCACATGCAGTATTGGACAGAGAGAGTAAAAGCAGGAATGCATAAGACCTGATTTTTTTTTCTTTTTTTTTTTAGTCACCTGGTGGGCCATTTAAACATTTTATTTATTTATTTTTTAATTTTTATTTTACTTTAAGTTCTGGGATGCATGTGCTGAATGTGCAGATTTGTTACATAGGTTATATGTGCCATGGTGGTTTGCTGCACCATCAACCCGTCATCTAAGTTTTAAGCTCTGCATGCATTAGGTATTTGTCCTAATGCTCTCCCTCCCCTTGCCGCCCACCGCCTGCCAGGCCCCAGTGTGTGATGTTCCCCTCCCTGTGTCTATGTGTTCTCATTGTTCAACTCCCACTGTTTTTCATCTTTGTCACTGATTATCCACGTGACCTTAGGTAAGTCAGTCTGTTACTGTTACTGCATTTGCCAAGTAGGAATAATTAAGTCGTACTAACCTCACAAGATTATTAAGGTACAATAATTTACATATATGTGTGTGTGTAATTACATATATGTATAACTTTAAGGTAGTAATATTACTGAATGTTTAAATAACATTGACTGATATTCACAGATCTCTAAAAGGGAGGGTGAATAGGGAAGGAATATACAAACATCTCCTAGTATAATTCTCTCTCTATAGGAGCTCCTGCCCTTTTAAAAAATACCCTGAGTGTGAGGTGGGATGCATATTTTGAAAAAAATTTCCAGATGATTGATACTAACAACCCCCTACCCCCATTGTTTTTTACTGATGGGTTGTGTTGAGATGATCAAGGTTGTCTTCTGCTCCATGATTCTTTTCACTCTCTCTCTCTCTCTACACACACACACACACACACACACACACACACACACACACACACACACACACACACACACACACACACACACACACACACACACACACACACACACACACACACACACACACACACACACACACACACACACACTGAAGTGGTGTAAATTGCAGGATTCCAAGTTTCAGTAATGGGTTGTTTGGACTATATGTGCTCCGCTGGTATCAAGATGAATTTTTGAAGATCTGTTGGCCAGCTTTCCCAGCGTCACTTGTAAACGTCTTCTTGTGAAAAACAAGTGCCAAATGGCAATTGTAATTGCATAGGATTTTTTTAGTGTTTCATGATTGCCTCCCCTCCCTGACACCCTTCCCCACTGGCTGCTGCCCCAACATCCATTATTTTTTGCCAGTGCATTTGGACACCCTAAACTCCTATATCTCTCCCACCCCGTTTTTATAATTTTTTATTTTCTTTCTATTGCTGAGAAAGGCACCAAAAGGAGAGGGAAGGTTTTTTAAAGGAAGTCACAGCCTAGAGGCATTTAAATTTGCAGCAGCTACTCTTCTTTGTTTATTAAATGGTCATTTGTGTCAGAGATCCTATTTGTATGAAAAATAAAAATGAAGAGCTGTCTGCCTAGGATTAGTGACTTTTTGATTTCTGTACCTACATTTTCAAGATGATGTGGTTTTATTGTTCCCTGTTAGTGAGCCACTTGTCCTATCTAAGGTGACCAGACTGATTTGAGAATGCAGTTTGGCGCATAAATAAAATGGGACACATTTTTCATTGGCAATTTTATTTTTTAAAAATGAAATATTCAAAGTACTTTTCTTTCAAATATCAACACATAATGTTTAACCTTAAATATTTACAGCATGTTGTTGTGATACTCTTGTAGAAAAATGCATGCTTCTGGCCTGAAAGCCAGAGCAAAATGCAAAAGACCATTTAACTGCAGCCAGAGAACATGAACCTGTACAGTATCCAGTCACTTTTCAGCACAGGAGAGCAGGAATACAAAATTGGAACCTATTGTTTCCTAGCAACATGGCTCAGACCATTATAACACAATTTTCAATATGATTAGAACCTCTAACTGTTGTTATACAGAAACTGAAAACTTGGCATACACTGTAAACATCTTTACTTTTCATGAGAAAGTAAGCAGCTAAAAAGAATGTTTTTCTGACATAAAGGCTATACTTCTCTTTTTCGCCTTCTTTCTTACTGATGCTTTTGCCAGAAGAATAGTAAAGATTTAGACGTTGTCATGATTCATACAAGTAAAATATTTTTCAAGGACACAATCTGATATACTAACATTTATTTAAGAGGTTAAAGTCCACCACTAAATCTAAGGAAAGATTTTTAACTGCCAAACACATTTCCTTTGACAAATAATGTAAGATGACAACTGCCAAGACAAAATCCACAGCAAGTTTAACTCTAAGTATTTTCAGTTACTGTTTAGAAAGTAATTTCTTCTTATGAACAGTAGTATATTTGGTCCTTAATAGCTTTCACATGAAGGACACACTGAAAATAATAGTCACTATTTATGGTTGAATTCTTTTTTGTTGTTTGTTTTCTGTATTTTTAAATTTTACTTTGCTTTTTTTGTTTTTTTGTTTTTTGCTTTTTTTTTTTTTGTTTTGTTTTGTTTTGTTTTCTTTGCAGAAGAAAGAACCTTTATAGAAGGCTGTGGAAGAGCTGAAGTACTAGTCAGGTCAGCTATGTGTATGTGAGTTTCTTCAAGAAAACAGGAATGTTCCATTCCATCTGTAGCCTTATGTCTTTCCACAAGCTATATATAATATGCTCCAATGTCTCCAAAATTTTCTTTTCAATACTTCGTTACTGTACTTTTGCTTCTATTACCAATGAACTCCATTACAATCACCCTTACATGAACACATCTTCATAAATGCAAAAACTTTGCCCTGACTCTCTTAAGTGATATTATAGTGGGGCCTGGTCTAGTTAAAAATATATTTTTAAAGAAAGAAAAAAAGAAAAAGAGTCAAAATAACATGATGGAATGCTTGAAACTGTGTCAACAGTGATGAAAATGTCTCATGAAAATTATAACTTAATTTCATACCTGTCTACATAGGTAGCATGTGAATTCCAAATTATACATTGTCAAGTTTTCATACATTTGGCTATGTTGTATATATTATATATATGTAGTCTATATATTATAGATCTTCTAGATAAATTGACAGTAAAGGACACACTTATTTTATACATTTTTTTGGGTTAAAAAGTAAATCATATACTTATTTATATGGTAAAAGTGTTTTGTTGCAAGTTAGTATGAATTGAGATTTATTTCCCTTTCCTTCAGGAGTCATGCTTCTAATCAATAACGATTAGAATGACAACTAAAAATAACATATTTAAATGTGTTAAACTTTGAACTTTTCAGTTCATTTGGATCTCTAGACTGTAGTGCAAGAGTGAAAACAAAACAAAACAGAAAAGCACAAACAAAATGGGCTTAAGTAGGAAAAAGAAACAACCATGGAGTATTCCCTGCCTCCAGCCCAGAATGTTCTTCATAGGAGAGTCCAACTACTATGCTCTCACTTTAACTTACTCGAATGGTGTGTGGCTGTGCAGCGTCAGCCATCTGTCTGCTGGGTATGAGAAATTCATATGTTTCTCTGAAAAATGCTTTTACTTGCATCAGGAAATGCAAATGAATTGTTCTTTCAATAATTTAAACTGCAGAACTGCAAGTCAATGAAGGCATTCTTTCTATTCAGCTGAATAGGAAGTGATATACTCAATATCTCCGTCTTCTTATTAAGAAATGCCAAAATGTTTCTCTTCAATTTACTACTGATTAGTAGTTTTGTTTTTTTTTTCTTTCCTCCCTCAAGCTTTAGGAGTTGTAAAAAGAATAATAATAGTTCAAGGCAGTATTAAAACCACAGCTGTAAGTAATAAAAAGTGCATTTCCTGAATATAATACAAATGTAACTTTAAGAAACTAAAGGCACGAACCAACCAAATACGTATTACAAACTAGAAATGCACAGTTCAAGGTAATCACTATTAAGTAAAAGCTTCAAATATTTGTTTCTAATGGATATTTAAAGCAGTTTGAAAATGATACATCATCAATGAATTGCAAAAACGTATAATTGCTTAAAATATAAGCAAAATAGACTCTAATATTGACATTTTGGATTCGTGATAAAATACATAATCACATTTATGAATGCACTCTCTATATACAGTTCACAAATTATTTTTCCATTAATTTAAAAGAACATCAGAGGTTCTAGGAACTTAAGGTCCATTTTTAGGTTGGTGTGGAGGTATTCAAATTTTCAACAAGTTTGTTAGTAATTTTAGAATTCCATTCTGAATAAATACTGTACCACTAATACAGGCCTGATTCAGAAAAAACCCAATAATATGATTTTAGTATGGATTAGCAATATATCAAGCTGGTGTGTTTCCAGTTATAAAGAGAGATGAGTTCATCATGAATTCTGTCTCTCAGAATACATGTGTAAGTGGTATTCTAACCCGAAGGTTTTGAAAATGAAATGTTTGAATACACCCTTCCCTACTGATTGCCAGGGTCATTTCCTTTCCCTTGCTTTCCTTTGTGTAGTAGGAGGCAGACTCTTGAAAAACCTTAACATGAGCTTATGACTTTGCATATTTTCAAAGAAACTGTCATCGCAAAGCAAGGCAATGACCCCACACTGCATTTAGGTAGCATCTGGAAAGAATCCAAGCTAACATTCCATCATAAATTTGCCTTCAGACATAGCAAATATTCAGATTCGGTGATGAAAGTGCAGAAGCTGGCTCAGGGGAATTTTCTACGGGCCACATTGTGCTGTCATGTATTTTCATTTGTGGTAACTTACAATTACACAGCATTTTACAAACTATCTCTTTGTCACTGGGCACAAATCTTCCAGCTCACCAAGGGGCTTGTTTTACTGCAGGATTCCTAGAGATTGAGAAACTGCAGCTGATATTAACACTAATCCTGACCTTTCTCCAAATTTTAAATGATCGCAGAACAAATAACCCGTCCTGGAAAATAGTTATTTTCCTAGGCAGTAGAGATGATTAAATAAAGATAAATGGGTAAGGACGGAGAATGAAAATAACTAACTGTATAAATTATTTTAGTAAAAATGAGTCTGCCTCTCTATAGTTAGTTGAAATGTTTTTGGTTGGAAAGGATTTACTTGATTCGATTTCCTGAAGATGGCTGGGAGATGTTCAATACAGAATTGTACATTTGAAAGATAAATCTAAGTGGGCTGAAACAATGTGGCAGCAACTGCTGTGATGTTTGGTCTGGTCTTCCCTTTAGTACTTTCACTTAAGTACCAGGTCTATTTTTTTAAGGTTTTGGCTCTTATGAATTTCTGCAGTAGTAGTTAATGTATGTATCGGCATCCCAGACACGTATGCCTGCTAAAGCCTTTTTTTGTTTTTGTACCAGAATCATACTTTTAAGTAAATTACCGTTCATGTGCACAAAACCATTGGGTTAGTGTATAGATACTGAATCACTAATGTGAAACTATGACCAAAACACATCCTATATATAAATGAGAAATTCCTACCCAGGTTAATAAAAGCTATGTTTACATGATACCAATACAGCTGAACAACTTTTAGTAAAAAATTGAGTCAAAACAGGTCGTGTGAGAGAGGTCACGCCGGCCAGCTGCTTTGGTATCATGTACACACGAGCAAATAGCGGCTATACAGTCTGGTTACCACACCCACAGGGAAGCATGGTAGACAGAACCCAGCCACCACACGCCAAAACACAGCACAACAATATGGCATTTACTTTAACAAGCAAGGAGGAATAATCAAGAAGGAAGGGCAATTGGGTCCTGACTCTAGGAGATGGTGGCTGAAGACATTTTACACCTGTTTTTAAGTTTCCTATAACAGATCTGGAAAACGTCAAAGGGCTGGCAGTCTTTCGAAAGGCAAGTTTCAGATACTATTGCACCACCTATTCAAATAGCCCGCAAGTTCTGCCAACAGTTAAGGATGAAACTGCTTGTCACAATAGAGATAGAGAACCTTGGGTTCTTTCTGGATATTGGAACATATGCATGGCTCGGCAAATTGAAAGTGGTGCTTTCTGAAAACTGTTTTTAGCTGTTTGAGTTCTACTTGTGTTATTTTGAATACTGCCACACAAGAACTAAAAATCTCTGTCATTTCTTAAAGAGTTTAAACAAACAATATTAAAATACCATCTTCCGTCACATTGAAAGGCAGTTGGATATGTTTTTCCTCCATATTTACATATACAGAGTTCTGATCTAGAAAACCAATACAATAAACCATTTTATGTTTTAAAAACAGGCAGTCTTTGGTGACGCAAAGGCAGAGATATTTTTGTTACCTCCTGCCTATTTCGCTCTGTCTCATAAAGTGAATATTGTTGGCACTGTCAGAAAGTTCTAAATACTGCTCAACAGACAAAACAAAATACCCATCATAACCTTGTACCCGCCCAGTGCTCAAAAGCTGCTGCTTTTCCCCTTCTGTCCATGCCCTAACCCCCTCTTCCCCCTCTTGCAGCCTTCTTTGTTCCTTAGTCCAGGCCTGGGCCACGGCGCGCTGTCTGGCAATCTCCAACACGTGATTCTTTTCCTCTTCGACAGTTGTCCCATACCGGATGTTGAAGCACAGGGCTCCATGCTGGAGCTGAATATCTGCAAACCGTCTAGTCCTCCCATTCAACACAGAAGTCATCTGGGACACAGTGACATTGACACCATTCTCCAGAATCCGCCTCCCCCCAGTGTTACCGATGAGCACCAGGTCTTCCTCCAGAGACCCAAGCTTAATGAAGTAGTGAGTGTCCCTCCCCTCTATGGTAAAATGTAGGTTTTCCAGGTAATGGGCATTATTGAGAATGGCAGCAAGCCGCCTGCTATCTTCATTGGCTACTCCTATAATATCAGCTGTTACTATGCCATCCTTGATGGCAAATTTTATACCTTTCCCAAAAACAGAAGGGACAGCAGCAAACCTTGGTTGCTTCCCTCCTTCAAGGCACCGTCCATCATTGTATCGGGGAGTCATAGGTAGTTGGTCCAAGGAAATGAAATTCCTGAGCTGTTTCTGGAGTTCACACTGAATGCCCAGGATAGTCTAGGAAAGAGAGGCACAGAGCAGATGCAGCATGGAGTTAGACATCTGTCAGATACTTGGTGATTGTGGAAAGGACAGGCTTGCAAGGTTGCTTCCTTCTCTCTTTAATTTGTCAGTGAGTGATTTAAAAATAAGCCAGATTTGGAATCTCTTCATCAGAGATTTGGAAAAGACTAACAGGTGACTACCTAGCATTCTTATATCTTGGTGGAGTTAAGCATAAGGAAATACATTTAAACTTGAAATCACAGAATTGCAGAGCTGGAAGGCACTTTAAGTTGGTCCAGCTCTCCCAAAACACAGATATTTTATTTTCACTGATTTCACTCACACTGACTAGATGTTATTACTACATGTAGAGTAACACTTAGGCACAGTGAGGCACAAAGAAATGCATAAGGCATAGTTCCTACTTTAAAGAGTTTAAGACCTTATAATTAACTATGGCAAATCAGCCAGAAATTCATTGATCTTTTTATGTGGACTTAAAAAAAAACCTTTTTTTTTTTTGGCAATTTTCAAACATACTAAGAAATAAAGAGAAAAGACTAATGAACCTCCAAGTATCCATTATGAAGCTTCAGCAATTTTCAACATTTTGCTAAATGTTTTTTAGAAGGACTTTTAATTACAGAAAGCATTTACATCTTTACAAAAAGGGATGAATTTATAGGACCTATGTAGAACTTCCTGTCCCTTATAATTTTTTAGACTTAAATTTCAAGGCCTCACACCCAAATTTCAGTTTTATTCTATCAAGCCCATTTTGTTTTCGCAAACACAGATATTCATATTTCTTTCAGTTGAAAGAAAAAGCTCCTTATTTTCATTTGTACCTCATACTTCTGGTGAAATCATCTGCTGAATCTTAAATGTTTTGATGTTCCTATTTTTTCTCAAAACTGTACCCTTGTAATATTTATTATTTTTGCTTCATTGTTTATGTATTTTTTCTTTATCAGAATAATTTTATTCTGTTATTCCCATGCTCTTAAGACATCAACCCCTAAATTATTTTACAGTTGGAAATCTGATGTTTTCGTGTCTCTTACTGAACAATTTTCTCTAGGTAGAATCCATAATTGCTCTTGGTAGCCCATTTCAGAATTTTTAAAGTACAGTTCCTCTTTCCTCTTATGTACCTATTGCAGCAGTCATCAAGTAACCTGTTAATCTTTTTTTCCCCCAAAACTCCAATTCTCTGATCTTTTTCTCATGGAGCTTTTTTTATACCTTCTCATTAATTGTACACATTTTAGTGAATATTCAAGAAGACTAAAAAATCAGTAAGCAAATATATGTATATATAATTTCTAGGTATTGAATGCCCTTCTGTTGTTTCAGCTAAAAGGAGGTGATAAAACTTTTACTAACCTTTCCAGGATCCCACTCTTGAGTTTTTGTCTGAAGCCGTAGAAGCTCGTAAGTTAATTCTAAATTTTCTAATTCAGGTTTGGGAAATCCAGGTAATACATTGTGTAACTGGAAACCAAATAGCTCCAACCAACTTCTGATGTCTGTGAGACACAATATTAAAAAAAGAAAATGAAAAATCCCATACTTTATAAGCTTTGTTGAAAACTTGAAAGATACCTCTCCTGCCTTCAAACTGTTTAGGCAATAGAAGTTAGGAATAAAACTCCTATTTATTTATTTATTTATTTATTTATTTATTTGACGTAGTCTCACTCTGTTGCCCAGGCTGGAGTACAGTGGTGCAATCTGGGCTCACTGCAACCTCCACCTCTTGGGTTCAAGCGATTCTCCTGCCTCAGCCTCCTGAGTAGCTGGGATTACAGGCACGTGCCACCACACCTAGCTAATTTTTGTATTTTTAGTAGAGATGGGGTTTCACCATGTTGGCCAGGCTGGTCTCGAACTCCTGGCCTCAAGTGATCTGCCTGCCTCAGCCTCCCAATGCTGGGATTACAGGTGTGAGCCACCGCACCCAGCCTAAAACTCCCCTTTATATGGCCCACACTGAAACACCTGATCCTCTCTCTACAGGGAAGAGTGTTGATTTGTGGATAACCCTGGATTATAAGATCAGCTTATATGATGAAACAAGAATCCTGAATTTTTCTTTTACGAAATTATTCATATAAGCTTGTAAGAGTAAAACATAGAAACAGCTAAAAAAATGTAGTAGGATGCAAAAGTATTATATGTTAACATGCACGTTTTGCTCACTCTAGAAAACTAAGGAAGACAGCAAATGCACAATAACTTGCGGGCTAACTGTCAGGAAGAGGAAGCATATTTACAAAGGCATTGAGATTCTGTGATAAAATCAACAGTACCGAGTTACTCAAGTTTAGCTTAAAGTTTTAAATAGTTTAAATACCTGTGGTATACTTTGCAACATCTTGAATTTTGCCAACTGGGTAGTTATTTTCAAAGGAGTAGAGGTTGAATGGTTTAGGAAGGAGGTTCAACTGTTTCCATATGTGATGATTAGGCGTTGTCCATCTGCCAGCAACAACATCATAATCCCTTTGCCCCAGGTGCACTAATTTAGTAAGGAAATCATAGAGTCCTCCATGAAAACCAATAATGACCTGAAAGTCAGGGTAAGTGTCATGATAGATATCGCCATAAGGTGTGTACAGTATCTCCTTTATGACCTGACCTCGGCTGCTGAACACAGCTAGTGGGGTACCTGTATTATCACAGGCTACATAATATTCTTCACCACTGCTTAACTCCATGGCAATAAGGTGACCTTGGAGATCATAATACAGAGATGTAATCTCCGAGCTTGTGTGGTTGTACAAATGAGTAACTCTTATGGGGTTGGTAAGGTCTGCATAAAAGAACTGAAGGTGCTGCCCTAGGCTGGACTTACTCGCGACACGTCGCCCAAGCCCATCATAGTAATACTGCATAGTCCAGCCAGAAGCCTTATTGTAGGCTTTCTGCAGCAGGCCATTAGAATTATATTCAAAAATATCATTTCCCCTCTGCCTCAGAAAGCCATCTTCATCCATTTTATACTGAATTTCTCCTAATCTGGTGATGCGGTCTCGGAGGTCATATCGGAGAGGAGTAAGACGAGCACTATTCCCATGGCTTAAGAGGTTGATGTTTCCATTCAGATCGTAACTATAACGCCACTGGGTTTTGTCATTTACAGAAACAGTCTGAAGTTGCCCATCAGCATCGTATTCATAGAAGTACCTTGTTATATTGGCATCTACTCCTACCCTTATGTCACATATTACCATGCGGCCCACATTATCATATTGAATGGTCATCCAGTAGGCAATTGCCTTTAGGATTTCATATTGGACTTCAATGACTTGTCCATTGGCACTGAAGATTTTGGTGTGTTTCATCACTGTAGTAGTTATGACCTGATTTAAATCGTAATTAATTACACTGAATTTTCCAAACTGCTCTGTTCTGCCAGAGACATCAACATATCGGTAAAGATCTATAGGCAAAGGGGTTTCATTGATTACAGCTTGCATGCTTGTGACTCGGAAATTGTTGTAGCTGTAGTCGAACCGTGCATTCACAAGGCCTTCTTCACTGAATCTGAAAATCTGGCGTCCAATAAGAGGTCCTGCAGGAACCAAAACAAAAACAGTAAGAAGCTAGGCGATCAATGTGGAAGAGTCAGAAAGGTCTAGTGTTATTTTATTTAGTACTGGTGCTTTTATATTCATAATACAATATTAGAGACTGATCTCTGATATCAAATGCCTGGGCATATTACCTCGTGGATATATATTCTCATAGTGGTAATCCTCAAATATAAAAAATTAAAATACTCTATAGTTATAGAAAATTTTAATTATAGAAACTACAGAAGTAATAACACATCCAGTAGCCCAGGGTGATGAAATTGATATTATGAACATGTTTTCTTGCTATAATCACTGACAAAAATGCTTTCGTTTCATTTAACCTTTGCTACAAAGTCAGAGGGTCAGGTTTTGACAAATTCCAGCATTAAAGTAACTGGATTTGGGCATTCTATAAACCCAAAGGGTGAAATACATTAGAAAGTTCTGACTTGTGAAGATATTTTGTCATCAACTGAGGCTTATAAAGGTTACACAGGGCTTGAGCTAGTTTCAGTGAGACTTATATCTTGCAGTTTCATCTTTGAGAAGATTTGGTGCTGAGCAGGAATGGGTATACAGTTACACTAGGCACTTGGATTTCAAATTACTTGAGAGCTGAAAGAAAGAAATGCACTATATGTTTTTAAGAAATCAGCTTTCATCAGACTATAACATGCTTTAAATTTTCGATGTCAGATAATTTGATAAGTAAAGTGAAAGTTGGGTTGAATGTGTGTAGATTAATGCTTCTATCTCACACTGTGGTCAGTAAAAATGTCATGAGAAAATAGTGATGTTGTTGTACACACCATCACTCTTTCACAACAAACCTGTTTGCCTGTATCTGATTGTGCAGATGAATCCGTCATGCATCAGGTGTATTGTCTTAATCACTCCAGAAGACTCTTCATATGTTAATGTGACCTGAGTGGTATCATAGAGAACCTCAGAAAGCCTTGCTTGCTTGGTGTACTTGTATAAGACTCTGCGCCCTGTCCCCAGATGCAGGGTCTGTAGCAATCGGCCATCTCGACTATAGTCTTGGATAAAAGAAGTGCTACTGTCCGGTGGGGTGTAGATGTTCCGGTAGTAGCCCACCGAAAGCATGGTTTGTAAGCTGTGACGCACCATGCTAGGCATGGTGACTGAGAGCAGACAATCTGGTTGGTCATACTCAAAGATGTAACGCCGCTGGCTGTGTAGGAGAAGCATCACAGACTGAAACGAGACAAAGGCAGACTAGCATATTATGGACAGCTAAAGTTGAGGCGACTAACGAAAATACACATTCATCCATTCAACACAAATTAATCAAGCACTTACTGTGTGCCAGACACTGTGGCAAACCCTAGTGGATACAGTAGTGCACAACAGTGGTGTCTATCTTCATGAAATTTACAGTTTTAATGGAAGAGAAAGACAAGTAACCAAGCAATTACAATATAGTGTGAAATGTGTTATGACAGGGGAGTTACAGAGTGCTTCTGGAAGGCAGAGGAAGACCAGCTTACTCAGACTTGAGAGACCAGAAAAAGCTTCTTGGACAAAGTGGCATCTGAGTTGAGACATAAAGATTGCCTAGGGATTGTCCAGGTGAAGGCAGGGAGCCTGGGGCAGGGGTAGGGAAAGAGTATTCTTGGCAGAGAGCACAGCCTTGTGAGGGTCTGGATATGAAAAAGAACACGGCTTTTTCAGAGAATGAGAGAAATTTTGTGTGGCTAGAACTTGAGTATGTTGGGAGTGGTGGGAATGGCAGGAGATGACGTCAGCTATGTAGGCTGAGTCCAGA
Organism: Gorilla gorilla gorilla; assembly: GCF_029281585.2. Lineage (NCBI taxonomy): Eukaryota > Metazoa > Chordata > Mammalia > Primates > Hominidae > Gorilla > Gorilla gorilla. The sequence goes on from NC_073247.2 coordinate 136,056,571, forward strand.
TCATGCTAGGCTTTCTAAGCCACACTAAGGAGTTTGGGTTCAAGTATGTTGGCAACAGGGAGTCATCGAAGGGTTTCTATTTTATTTCATTTTTTTTAGAGCCAGGGTCTCACTGTGTTGCCCAGGCTGGAGTGCAGTGGTGTAGTCATAGCTCACTGCAGCCTCGAACTCCTGAGCTTAGGCTATCCTCCTGTCTCAGCCTCCTGAGTAACTGGGACTACCAATGTGTGCCACTGCATCTGGCACTCTTGAAGGGTTTTAAGCAAGTTAAGGGACGGTTGCAAGAGGGCACTTGCAAGCTGGGAGAAACTGTCAGGTTGGTATTTTAGAAAGGTTACTTCAATGTGCATATGTTTCAGAGGAAGGTAAATGGATGGCAGGGCATTTCACAAATTAATTTATAGTTATCATAAAGTATTGATTGACTTCACATACTAGATGTCTTCCTAAAAATTGTGCATAAAATATTATTATGGCATTATTAATGTTTTGCAATTGATGTTTTAACTTCACATTTCCATTTGTGTTTTAATACTAGGGAAGCATGTCATTAAAATTGAATGATTCTCTGGTTATGCAGCCTCTCTCCCCTAAACTGATCTGTATTTTAGAAACAGTTGTTTGTTGAGGTATAATGCAGGTAACAGGTGTTTCATAAATATTGATTGTCTTGTTTTAATTCTAAATACAGACATAAAAGGAGCACTGTTTTAGGGAGGACTCTAATTGACTGACATGTGCATCTCATCTTTTAATAAAAATAAAAATTTCTCATCCTTGGAGATTCTGATATGACTCCCTAGGGGAGCTTTATCCTTCCCCTTTTGAAAATTACCTTTTCAAGCAAAGAGATTTAGTTGAGGGTTATTTATTCAAGTTTGTGTTATGAAAACAATAGGTGTATTTTCATTTTCTAAGCACAAATTATATAAATATTTATGAATGTGAATTACATAAGTATATGTAATGTACACTTATATCTTCTAAATATGACATTACATTCTAATATTGAATGTGCTTTCTGAAACTGCATATCCTCCCTACCCTTCTGAGAATTATTGACTTTGAATTGCATTTCAGTACCATGAAGTCAAAGCCAGTGGTTATTTGCTCATTTGTTCATTCTTTCTTTTCCACCAACATTATGCCTGCAGAGCCAGAGGTGAGTGCAGAAATCCTGTCAATTCGTCACTTGTGGACAACCCGCAGCTTGCCACAGCCTACAGTTCCACCACTGTGACCTCTGAAAACCTCCTGAACAAAAGGAAGGAGACTTGGAAATCCTGAATGGGCTTGGAGACATTAAGGGAGAACTGCCTCCCTGGACCAAGGCAGAATTCAATAGAACCAGCAAGAAATTTTCCTATGAATGGGAAAGCAGGTGGCAGGGGGCAGGGGTGGAAAGGCTTTATACAGGAATTGTGGAAAAGCTTTTGCATTATCTCTAGTCTGAAAGTCACATTTCTCAGTTCCTTTCCACTCTCTTCTGTCAACTTGCTGTGAGTAAATGACATCTGTCACCTGTGACACGGGCCAGGGACTATCACCATATGGCCCCCACACATTATCTAGTACCAGCCTGCCTGGGCCATGCCTTTTCCAGTCACTGTACCAGCCTTTCCAAGTATTTATGGCACATCATTGTTATTCTCTCCTCTGTTCCCATCCTCCTGCCTGCAGTAAACCACTGCCTGAACCGTGTTCCTAGGTGGTGCTGATGCTGGGCTATCTCAAAAGCCCTTGGTCTGTTTCAAAGCTTCCTGCCAATGGCAAGAATGTGGATGATGTGATTAGAAATCAAATGAATGTAACTGTTACATTGCCAAAATACCATTTAGCTCTCATTTGGCTGCTTTTTCACTTTGGGTGGGCATTATTATCAGTTTGCTCAAAAACAGTGCTTATGAATCTATCCAATGTCCACAATGCTGTTATAGGATAAAAGGCCATTTCTTATTAGTCCAAATAACAGAGTGGGAGACTTTTATTCTTTTAATTGATTGTGAGGTTCTAAAAGAGATAATTGTAAAAGCAACAACAACAGCAACAGCAATCATGGCTGTATGCTTATTTGAACAAGACTAGAAATGAGAGCAGAAATTTGAAAAGTTAAAGCATTTGAATGACCACCAGATGGCAGTGTGGGGCCACCTGGAAGCTGAAGCCAAAGTCGTCGTTCTGTCCCTCTAGGCAGCCTCTGAAAGCGTCAGCCCCAAAGAGGCAATTGCTGTAAATGTATAAGGCTAAAGTATCTTATTAAATGATTATAACATATATTTAAATGCATTTTAAAAATGAAGTTCATAAGAATTATTTTAGGAAACTGAAAGATTTACATTTACTGTAATACAAAATTTTAGCCCACAAGTCTTCAAAATATAATTAACTCAGAGAAGTCTCATAAATCAAGACAGAGAATTAATGACCACATAGAGAAAATTTAAGAAACAATAATTGATTTTTTTAATAGGGAAGAGATCATTAAGCAACCACAGCCATTACCCAAATAATTATTTTTCTCCTAATGGCTACAAACCATTGTGCATGAAAACGATATGCATAAGTTTCACTTACTCTAGAGGAAGTCAAACTATTTTTACAAAATTTCTGCGTGTCAAGGTGAAAAATCTGCTGCTGCTTTTTAATACATCGTGACACAGGTATGGCAAGCGAATTCACAAGGTAATACCAGAGTATTTTGGGGTGTAAAAAGAGAAATCCATTTTAAAGTTTGAGAATTCTTAGTTTAAAATATACTACAAGAATGAGCCTCTTTATCCCTGCTCTGCCCCTGTCATAGTGGGAGAATGTGCCACAAAGGCCATATTAAAGAGAGGACTGGAAAGAACACAAGGAGATACAAAACCTCAAGTCACTGAAAAAGTTACATGTTACATGGGATTTTGGTAAATTCAATGTTCTTTCCCTTTTTCCCTCTAGAATCACAATTTCAAAGATGCTTTAATTTCCTCCCTCCCTCCCTCCCTTCCTTCCTTCTTCCCTCCATTACTTTCTTCTGCTCTTTCTTGTTTTGATTTACCTCCAAGTGGCAGTAAGTGCTAGCTAGCATTTAAATTCTCTACTTGGGTGTTTTATATTAAGTTATTTCATTTAATTATATCTATTCAGTGAATTAGTTATGATTACTGGTAATAATAAAATCAATTTTATGACAAATGACTTTTGGAAAGTAAAGAATCATTCCATAATTATGCGTTCTGTAGGTTCTGAGTTTTGCATAACAGGATTGCTTAAATCAGTAGCTACCCTTTTAATTAGAGAACAAATTAAATATAAAATCAAGAAAGGAACAAAAGTGAACTCAAAGGTACAAATAAGCTGGTTTGTCTCACTGGTCAGAAAGTTACCAGGACTTGTCTTGATACCTTATTCTGGGTGAGGAAGGTCTTATTTTTGTCCACTGCAGACACCGGCAGTCTCACCGAGGTTTTTGTTTGTTTGCTTAGCAATTATTGCCAACTACGTTTTTGTAGCAAAGAGAACTTGTGAAGTTTGCTTCACGTGATTCTTTGCTTAAGTAAATTTGATGGAATAATCAGTGAATTCGGAAAAGAGAAACAATAAAATCTCCTCATTGGTGTCAGAGAAGAGGCTAAATAACTGCACCCAGGGATGAAATTGAAGTTTTCAATAGGCTCTTATGTTATTGTGCAGATAGTCTAAAGGGAAAGTCTTTTTTTTTATTATTATACTTTAAGTTTTAGGGTACATGTGCGCAATGTGCAGGTTAGTTACATATGTATACATGTGCCATGCTGGTGCGCTGCACCCACTAACTCGTCATCTAGAGGGGAAAGTCTTATGAGACCTAGATGTGACTGTCTATAGGCAATTAGCTCGGTTGGTCGGACTCTGGTGCCAATGAGGTTGGAATTATGAGTGCAAACCTACGTATGCTTCTAAAGAGTGCTGGCTACTTAACTAGTCACATTATATCTGCTTACAGGAGACCACAGAATGGGTCTGTGGAAAGATTGGTGCAAACCTGTCTTCCTTTCTGAAAAACTAACTCAGCTAATATTCTGTTAGTGATCAGTAGCACTGTTTTTTTCATATGAAGGTCATCAATATACACCTTAAGAAATACTTTGCCTATGCACACATACCAGCAAATTTTTGGATTCAGTTAATGTTGTAACAGGCTTGGCATTCTGTAGGCACTAGTCACACGGTTTTGCCAATCATTCTTGTTACCAAAATTCAAAAGAGGAAAGACCTGCTCCATAAGATTCAGATTTTGCCAGTGTAGAGGATAGATTATAGATTTGATAAGTATTTTTAGCAAAAAAGGACATGAGGTGGATTCACCAAAGGACTCCTTCCTTTTGCCCTGGCTCCCAAGTGAACTCTGCTTCATCTCCAGGCATTTCCAACTTGGTAAATTCTCCAGCAACAAACTCTGGGAACTAGTAATATGGTTTTATAATGACATATAACCACTGGCACACTATTTTTATTTAACTTTGGGGAGGGTGTATCAGAAAAGTTGGGCATTATTTGGTACCAATAGGGAAATCTGTCATGTGAGCTATGAGCTCCTATGACTTTTCTAAGAACATCTAGAAGCTACCTTGTACTGATTACCCTTGAATTCTCAAGGGAAGCCATTTTTCAATTTTTGTAGAAATTAATTTAGGACTGATGAATTCCTAAATGTGTTGAAAGAATAGATTTGGGAAACAAGAGGCACTATCTTAGGAGATAAGACATTGAGATAGAGATCAATTACTCTTATTGTCCTCTGGTACCAATCTGGCCAGAAACCATTTTGCTCTGTAGGGGCTGATGTTTGACAAATGGTTCCTGTAGTGGGATTAAAATATTTGTCTATTATTCCCAGACACAGGCCACAAGCTCCCATTATGGATGCTACTGGAGACTCAGTGTACAGAAAAGAGTATTACCAATGAGGCCCCACTACCACCATTCCCGCAGGCTGATTACTTTTGGAAATTAGTCTTCAAATGTATACAACTAAAATTTCACTGACTATCCTAACAAAATTAGAATTGCTTATCCTCCGGATAAAAAGCCCTTTACCAGAGCTGAGTACATTAACACAATTTTATAATTTTCTAGCTATTTTTCCCTCAGTATGAGCTTTCATAATAATAAAGATAACCTTTTCAAAAGCATGAACAAAGATGTTCAAATGAGGAGAAAGCTAAGCCATTATTCTGACTTTAGTCTGAAAGAGTACTTGGCAGAGTCTGGGACTGGGGAAAATTTTCAGCTGAAAAACAGTTTATCCTTATAAGTTCAACATCTTTTTGTTACTTCTACAGAACAGAACAGCTGGAACACAGACTTTTCTCCTGCAGGTCCTCACCAAGATGGACAATTAGGGCCATTTTCGATAGTCTCATTCAGAAACTTGAAACTTGTCTTTTTCCCCTATGTACTTACTTTTTCTAAGTAGGTATAGCTCCAAATTTTCCCATCAGCCCAAGTTCTTGAAATAATTTTTCCACTCTGGTCATATTCCATTTTTTCATTCCACGTTCCTCTTTGAATAAACGTCACTAATCCGGAAGGTGAATATGTGATGTTCACTTCATTATATCTGCTTACAGGAGACCACAGAATGGGTCGCCCAGTCTGGTCATAAAGAATTCGAAGGGTGAATTTTCGATGATCATCATAGATCTTTCCTGTGCGGGTTATATGATCAAAATCTATGGAGAGTAGGTTTCTGTTGTGGGCCTATGAGAAAGAGATATGAAATACATTTTAAGCACAGCCTTGTTGCCCTCATTAGAGCACTGACAATCATGAATCCTTTCCTGATTATCCAACGATAGAGTCTGTCTTGCCTCTGAAGCCTCACGGCTTCACATTCCACAGATGCCACCTGTCTTTATTCCTCTACCACATTGTACACTCCCAGAGAGCAGGGCTATATCTTAAGTACTTGAAATACTCTAGACTCTCAATAGGTGGTTGTTGATTGCTTTTTCCCCAGCTCGAGCCTTAAGTGCAGTGCCACAGTTTTCAGTAATTATGTGATCTTATTTTATGTAAGTCAGTTGCCTACTAAGGAGTGGGTATTCCTTCACCCTTTTCACCAGTGAAGTGGCCATAACATAAAATGGTGAATTATTTGTGTGATTAGAAATCAGACAAAAGGAATACAGTGAGCCCCCTCTAACTTATACAGATTCCCTTCTTTGGTTTCCTCGTTCACCGGGGCTTGGAGTTTTATATGATTTCACACCTATTATAGGGGAACTCAGGTTGCCTTGCCCTCTAGTTATGGAATCTCACTTAGCAATACTTTCACGGAGGCCTGTAGGTAAATGAACTAAGTGTTGGTAGGTCCCCCAGCATTCACAAGGGCAGCACCACTAACTGTGGTTAAAGCACAGAGTTAAGTTTGGATTCCAAGTTTAGAAACAGTACTTTCACATGGTTCTGGTTCCAGACTTTTTCTACCGTATGGTAGCATTTTCTCTGGGCACCTCAAAACCTTGTAGTAGTCCCAGAGTGATCCTGATTCAAGGGATCTTGAACTGGATTCCATGAAAGACAGTACTCAACGGTGCCTGACTGATAAAATTCATCTGGGTTCACACAAGATAACCAAATAACTAAATGACTTAGTAAAAAAAAAAAAAAAAGTTTAAAAAATCAGCAGTTGGACAACTGACCTGATTTTTTCCACGTTTCAGCTGGTAGTGTCAGTGTTTGCTAGATCTACCAGTAACTTCTGCTATGGGTAGCTGATTACAACACAATCACTTAGAAAATGCAATCCTCAACTGTTTTTTTTTGTGTGTGTGTGTTTCAGAAAAAAAAAGGTGTTCTTGATTTCAGTCATTAAGAGGTTCAGTCCCTGCTGGCCAGTGCACTGAAGAAGGCCCTGTGGAAGAGGGGAGCTTTGAAGAAGGCATAGGTGGAAAGTGCAGGAAGGAATTTTAAAATTTATTTTATTTTAGCTTAGCTCAGTTTAGTTAAGTTTTAGTTTCAGTGGGTTTTATGTTTTGTTGTGTTAAAACTTTTTATTTTTACATAGTCTGACTCACAAGAAGTTGCAAAAATGGTAGAGTTGCTGTGTACCCTTCACCCAGCTTTTAGGGGACAGACTTCTGATTTGGGTGGAGAGAGTCCTAGTGTATCTGGCAGGAACAAAAACAAGAATGAAAAAGGAGAGACTTTGAGGAGTCTAAGTAGCAGTGAACTGCAGTCAGGAGACATTTAAACTACCTACTTGTCTGTGCACCAGTCATTTCTTCCATCTGCGCCTTAGTTTTCTTATCTGTGAAACAAGAGTGATGTTACCACTTTACACCACAAACTTGTGCTAAGAATTAAACGATATTCCATATACAGGTACTTGGTAAGCTGTGAAACAACACTAGTAATTGTTATTTGTATAACATAATGATTACTTTTCTCATTTTATTTAGGCTTGTGAATAGGACCACATTTCAGATTCCAAGGTGATTGTAGCTTAGTGTACTAGATTTATATCTGTAAGAGTTGTCAACATGATCCTGAATGAAATGTTAAATATCTTGTTAATGAAGGGGAGGAGTGAAACTCACATTAGGATTTGACTACATTAATCATAGTCAGATTAAACTGATTCACTAGCTACTCAACTAAACTTGATGTTAATTTTAACTTTTGTGGTCAAGGATCTGTTTAACTATCTGAAAGCTATGCAATGTATCCCAAGAAAAGAGCATATAAAATGCATATATATTAACATTTTTAATATACTCTTAGGGGGGCTTTGAACCTTTCTGAAAAACCTAAACATAAAACCTTTTCAGGTCTCAGGAATCCAAGATCAACATCCTGGTTCAGAAAGAGTTTTGATCTTAGAGGTCTGGATGGCTGTAAAGCTAATGCTCTCATACCAGACTACGGTCTTCCTTTGTTCAGAATCTTGTGCTCTTTGCTTTAAAAAGTAACCTTTCCCTCCTACCCCCAAATATAAAAGAGATAACTTTTTCATGGCAGAAAAATTAGAAATATAGAAATGTACAAAGGATATAATTACATGTAATCCAACCATCCAATGAAAATCACTGTTAACACTTCACTGTATTTCATTTCATTTATCTTACTTTTTTGGCATAATCTCTGTGCATACATTTAAAACATACAACTAGGATTGTATTTAAAGTTTTGTGTCCTACTTTTTCAGCTAATGTTTTATCTTTAGCATTCCTTGTGTTATTCAATGTTCTTAAAATATACTTTTTAATGGTTGCATGTCTTACTACATGATAAACATTTATTTATCTATTCTCCCAATTAGAAATCAGAAAGTAGAGTTTTTGTTTTTCTCTTTCATATTGCATGTTTTGCTGAACATTTTTATAAATAAATATTTCCATAATACAGAACTCTATGAGTGAAATTACTGGGTCAAATGAGACATGTTAAAAGACCCCTGATGCAACCTGAGAGATTACTTTATAGTGCACAGAGGTTGTATAAATTCATACTCCCATTAGCTAGTAGTGGGAGAGGCTATCTCAGTCCATCCTTACTAGCATTGAGTATTATCAGTTAATTAACTTTTCCCAATATGAGAGTGGGAAAATGATACGCTGCTGTGGCTTAAATTTGCATTTATTTGATTACTACTGAGGCTGAACACTTTTTAACATCTATTGGCCACATGTGTATCTTCTATAAATTGTCTGCTCATGATATTTGCCCGTTTTTCTATTGGGGTGTGACACTTTCCTTTTTAAACCTCTTTTGGTTTCAGTTTCTTCATTGGTCAGCTGGGGCTAATGTTATTTGCCCTTAATTTTGAACTTCTGAAAAAAAAAAAAAAGAAGACCTATCAAATGTTCCATGCCATGAATTGTATCTGGAAGACTAGTGGTTAGATGTTTAAATTATCTGGGGGCAAGTGCCATTTGTGTCAGGGGTAGATTTAATTCAGGGAGTACAACCACAAATTGGGACTCTTGACTCTTTATACCATCTGTGGCCAATGCATGCAGTGTTGTCTTGCATACATATACAGCCACCTGTTGTTATGTGCTTATGTGTTGTTATGTGCACCTAAAAGGTGATAAGAAAAGCGCATATTTCCTGTCTTTTGATACAACGGGCTTGAAGCCTATAGGAAACCAGGTGTTCTTGAACTACCCTTCCTGTGGTTTCACAGCCACATATCTCCAACTGTAATACTGTTCATTTACAATAGCTGTAAAATATCCATGTACTCCCAGAGATGGTTGTAACTGTTGCAATTTACGCTATAATGATAGTTAAAGAGCCAAAGTAACAAGTGATTTCCAGTTCAACTATATTTGTGGTTTTATTTGTCTGACAGATTAAGTTTACTACTCAAGAACACATTTCTTAATAAAGTCATTATAGCTACATAAGCATGGATCACTGTTTAAAATCCACCACAAAGCAAGCAGAGGACAACTCTGCCTAATGTTCTTTCTCTGCCTGTCAAGACGTCTGCCGCTGTGCTTCTCTGTTTATGGATAATGCACTCTGATATTCCAGTGCTGCTGAAACACTAGTTTCAAAGTCAGGTTTGGAAGTTAATGTAAAATTCGGCTAAGAGCTAAAAAAGGATGAAGGAACTGAAGATGCCACAGGTTCCTCCCTGAGTCTCCTGGGGAAACCATGTGTGAGAAGCCTGGCAAAGAGAATGCTTTTCCAGCTGAGCTCTCCCAACCTCCTTTTTTTTTTTTTTTTTTTTCCGAGCCGGAGTTTTGCTCTTGTCACCCAGGCTGGAGTGCAATGGCACGATCTTGGCTCACTGCAACCTCCACTTCCTGGTTCAAGCGATTCTCCTGCCTCAGCCTCCCGAGTAGCTGGGATTACAGGTGCCCGCCACCACGCCCAGCTAATTTTTTTGTATTTTTAGTAGAGAAAGGGTTTCGCCATGTTGGCCAGGCTGGTCTCGAACTCCTGACCTCAGGCAATCCACTCGCCTCACCCTCCCAAAGTGCTGGGATTACAGGCATGAGCCACCACGCCAGGCCTCCAACCTCCTTCTTGAGTGCTCACGTGCCACCAGCCTCTATGATAAGAATAAGAACTAGGCTGAACACTACCTACTACTGGGTTTGTGGGCAAGGCTGAGAAAGCTCCACATTCATACAAGTGCCTGCTTTCCTGAAAGATGATAGCCCTTGACCTAAGTGTGGACCATCAATCTTTATTTCCACTCTTGTTTCAGTATTCAATCTACACTAATCCTTTCCCTGGAAAAGAGAAGGGGGGAAAAAAGATTGAAATTTGGGAATAGCTCCAAGTTAAAAAGGGTATCTTTGGATAGCTGTGCATTGAATAAAACCTTTGAGTTTGGCAACTGACAAGCTGTGTGGTGTGGTAAGAAAACTGTTTGGTAATAGGTTTTTAATAAGGGAAGATGGATCTACGCTGTAATGCATCCTTTGGTTTCCCTTATGTTTTTTTTCAGCTATACTAGGAGACAGGCTTGATTGTTGTTCATACTAGGACCAGAGAGGAAAGAGGGAAGAGTGTGCTCTGGAGAGCCATGAATAGTGTTGCTGGCAGAAATGAAAAGGCCTGTAAAAAGAGGGTATATGGGGAAAAGCAAAGCCCTTTCCTGCTCTTTCTGAGGACTTTGTGTTCTAATTGTTCAAGAGAAAATCCTTTCAACCCTTCTGATTTGAAAGTCATTCAGTTAGAAAAATAACATTGTACTAGGTTGATCTAAAGGCAATTGGTGATATTTAGCTGTTTTTGACCTACACAAAGGGCAATTTGCTATGGTTCAACCAACTACACACTTGCACACCCACGCCTGTGAATGTGCTGAACTCTGAGCTATGATCACTGCAGTTGATTTTCTCCCCTCCTTAAGGAGGAGAAGGCTGAATTTTCAAGAACACTGTCACTAGACAACCGTGTTACTTGTTTAATTTTTGCTGAAGAAGTTGGAAGGTAAATAAGTGAGATGGGCCAAATAGCCATGTCAGAGTTTGGAAGATCCTGCATTTAATTTTTTTGTTTTTGTTTTTGTTTTTGAGACAGAGTCTCGCTCTGTCGCCCAGGCTGGAGTGCAATGGCATGATCTTGGCTCACCACAACCTCCACCTCCCGGGTTCAAGGGATTCTCCTGCCTCAGCCTCCTGAGTAGCTGGGATTATAGGCACCCGCCACCACGCCCGGTTAATTTTTGTATTTTTAGTAGAGATGGGGTTTCACCATGTTGGCCAGGCTGGTCTTGAAGTGACCCAGTGATCCACCCGCCTCAGCCTCCCAAAGTCCTGGGATTACAGGTGTGAGCCACCGTGCCCGGCCTCCTGCATTTAATTTTTATGAAGTTGTGAGAATGGATAGAAAAGTCACAGTTGGGGCTGGGCGCGGTGGCTCACGTCTGTAATCCCAGCACTTTGGGAGGCCGAGGCGGGCAGATCACAAGGTCAGGAGATAGAGACCATCCTGGCTAATGCGGTGAAACCCCATCTCTATTAAAAATACAAAAAATTAGCCGGGCGTGGTGGCAGGCGCCTGTAATCCCAGCTACTCGGAAGGCTGAGGAAGGAGAACTGCTCGAACAGAGGAGACGGAGCTTGCAGTGAGCCAAGATCGCGCCACTGCACTCCAGCCTGGGCGACAGAGCAACTCTTAAAAAAAAAAAAAATGTCACAGTTGATCTTAAAAAGTACCACATGCTACTTTACTCTCACTAGTTTTAAGGTAATTAGTATTTGATTTTTAGAAATCAATCACTACATTAATTCCACAGATTTTATTTTTTTATTGGTATCTCTTGGTAGACAATCAAAAGCTTACTTAAGCCTACTTTTATTTCACAGAGATGCCTACCAATGAACAGGGCATATGTTCAGTATTAGCATCAGCCTCTAATATTTCACCTGGAATTCCCATTTTTTTCTTTCTTTTTGAAAGATAACTAAACTTACTTTTAAAATAGATGGAATAAATGTATAATATCTCTAGACATTTTATTCTTTAAAAATTATTTCATATTTAACAAGAATCATTGTATGACATTTATGCAGGATTTTCTTTTTTTCTTTTTTTTATTTTTTTGGTGTATATGTGCTTTATTATTTTAAAATCAACTTTATTTGGATAGTTTACATGCAGTAGGAGTCACCAATTTTAAGTGTACAATTTAATGAGTTTTGACAGTCGTTGAATCAGGTAACCACTACCACAATCGTGATAGCATTTCCATCACCCCCAAAACTTCTCATTTCCCTTTATGTCAATTTAACATCCCCACCAACTGTTTTGTTCCCCACGCAGGATTTTCAATCATTTGTTTACATAGTGATAGATTTCTAGAAAAGTTTACATGACATCATAATAACCTTTGACACAAAACTGCTTGAGTTAGAAGGAACCTTTCTGTTCACTCTTACCCAACTACCCACTGTAACTTACAATCACATACAACTAGTTGTTTCTAATTCTTTTGAAGAATTTGATTCAATAATATAATGTTTTTTACTCCCAAGACACTCCCTTTACTTTGCCAGCATATAGAACCTTATCAACAGAGGGGATCTTAGGAAATGGGCTTTTGAGCCAGACTGCCTGAATTCAAATCCTGTGATCACTGCTTACTAGCTGTGTGACCTCTCTGTGCCTCAGTTTCTTCATCTGTAAAATGGGAATGATAATGATAAACCCATCTGGTAAGGTGTTATAAATAGTAAATGAGTTAATATGTGGCAGTATACATGGTAAGGCTTCAAGGAATGCTAATTGCTGCTGTTATGGTTAATACTACCACTAATAATATATTGCACCATCCATGTCCCTCTTTTTATAGATGAGAAAAGTGCAAAATTATGGGCATACCAGTTCTTCCTCAAAATCATACTCATTTTTCTCACCCAACTTTGGCTATATTATTTACCTTGGACATTTTTTGCACTATGCTAATTTGCCCTTGCTTAAGTACTTTGCTGTTGACCAATTCATCTGTGTAACCATACAACAGATATTTAAAATTTTTTTATACCAAATCATTAATGCTCATATACAGGTGAAATGGTATATGAAATAATTCTTTCTTTCTAGTTATCTTAGTGAGGTTGATCCAAGATTAACAAAAATAGGCCAGGCACGGTGACTCGTGCCTGAAGTCCCAGCACTTTAGGAGGCTGAGGTGGGCGGATGGCTTGAGTCCAGGAGTTCAAGACCAGCCTGGGCAACATGGCAAGACCCTGTCTTTACAAAAAAACAAAAACAAAAATTAGCCCAGCATGGTGGCATGCGCCTGTAGTCCCAGCTACTCAGGAGACTGAGGTGGGAGATTTGCTTGAGCCCGGGAGTTAGAGGCTGCAGTGAGCCAAGATCGTGCCACTGCCTTCCAGTCTGGGAGACAAAAAACAAAAAAACAAAAACACAACCAAATATAGCAGGTTCTATGGGAAGCCCCAAGAATTCCTGGACCCCAAAAATCAATACTGCCCAGTAGCCTTGATATAGGAAATCTCCTGTCTCCAGGGGGCTCCTTAGGGGGAAAAGCACTGTTACTTGACTGAAAACTGCAGATATATTTTTAAATAGATTAATCTGATTAATATATCTCCAGTCAGGCTCCTTATCTAAATTTTCACAAAATAAATGCTTCCACCAAACCTGAGGAGAAGGAAGTTAAAATAGTGTCAAGTGAATGAAAATCCAACTCTGAGCACCCTGTAGCTGAGGACCAAGGCAATTTCTCAGAATAGAGGGAGAGGCCAGAGCCCTCTTGGCTGCCCCCACCAATTCCCCATCATTTGTCAGCCTGAGACCCTGTGTTCAACCGAGCTTGTTTCTCCTTCTCAGCTCACATCTGAACACTCACATGTTTCATTTAAAAACCAACCTACCCTATTCTCAGTTATGTTTGAGTAGAGGAAAAAAGTAAATTGGGAGAGTTTTAGATAAGTCCTTGCTTCATTTCATTTGTAAACACATAATAATACTACCTGATTTTATAATTTTGGTCATAAAGTGCTAAGCCCCCTCCATTGTTTTTCTTTTAATAAAGGAGGCTGCAGTTCAGGGATTTTGCTATAACCTTACAACTCAGTCTACAAAATCTTATAAACAGCTCTGGGATCCAAAGCTGGGATAAATCTCATATGACAGCATTGTTATCCATGGACATAGCAAGGTACAAACTGGATGTAGTTCCTAAACCAGTATGCTTTTGGTGAATGCCCAATTCTTTTACAATTGCCTCTATTGTTATCTGCACTCTAATTTCTCTATTGTCCAGGGAAATGTATTTATGGGGACAGACTGATGCAGCAGATAAGCGGATACATGGACTAGATGCAAAAGTGCCTTGCAAGGAAGGAAGATGAGTCAAACACAACTCAGGTTGGAGGGAAATGGATTTTTTAAATAAATGAAATTTCAGGATGTTAATGTGACCTATTTCACTTAATGGAGCTGGTGAAGGATGGCTCAGAGGTAACAAATCCCTTGCCTGCTCAGGCTGAGCAGGGTATCATGTTTCCCAGAAGTTTGCCTCCCTCACCTTAAAAAGGATCCTGACGTTGCATGAAAAAAAATCACGGATTATTCTCCAAAGATAGGTCTATCCTTTTCTGATTTTTTTTTCTTTCCAGCTAAAAGGTCTGGGGGAGGTGTGATCGGCAGCTTTTGGGAACATTTGACGTCTATCATCTTACCAAATGGGCCTTTAAATGAACCTGTCATTTTGTCCTTGAACAATTAGTGCTTTATGGCCTGCACACTTGCAAATTACAACCACACTTTTGTGTGGGTTTTCAAAAGGGAGCCCCATTTCCCACAGTACAGAAGGGGTTTCTATGTTGTATGACTTGGAAATTCTGTCTCAACAGCTCTGATAGCTCCACCTGCCCTCAGTCTGAAATGACAGCTTCACTAGAAGAAATAAATGATTCAGTCCAAGGTATTGAGGAACTTGAGAGCATCAGAGAAGCTTATTCTTTGTATGCTTACAAATGGGTCATTGCATATTTTGGTCCAGGAAGAGAGAAAATTGGCATCAGCTTGTCCCTTGAAAAGCTACCAGAAATGAAGGGACGCCATCTCGGAAATAATAACGTCAGTGGGGGAAGAGAATTTGCTTTGTCAAAATTGGATTCACATGTCCCTTTTGGGAGCATACTCATTTCATTAAATTGGAAATGCCAAATCTGGGGAAATTGAGGCATCAGCATAAAAAAATCACTAGGAATAGGGAGATCAGGTAAAAATTAACCAGTTAAGCGGCCTCCTTCCTCTTTTTGCCTGCTTCATGCTTTTCCTGCCTGGAAGCCAGCCAGTTGTCCTGTGCCTCCCACACTTGCCAGTACATTAGAGTCGATTATTTGTCTCTTTTTGTCAGCATTGAAATGAGGAGTCAGGCCCTGCCAAGGTAGCTCCACTGAGTGGGGCAATGATTTATAGATTAATTATTTTAAGGAACAAGGCAGCACAGTGTGATGCAGTAGAAAGAGTGCCATGCTAGGTGAGGACCTGCATTTTAGCTCTGGCTCTGATCCTTAATAGCTGGTTGACTTTGGGCAAATCACTTAACCTATCTGGGCCTTGGTCTCCTTATCTGTAAATTGAAAGTAACAATTGACAGCTGTGGTGATCAAATAAAATCCTGGCTATGAAACCATTTTGTTCACTCTGAGGCACTAAACATATGTAAATGATTGTTATTGTTATTAGACTTCTAGGGGCATGCCATGGTAACACCACCTGGCCAATAAGGGGCCTCATTTTTCAGTCACAGGACCTCAGGGAGTAGCCTAGAAGTGATATAGAGAAGAAGGCCTTGAATTTGTTGCCCTTATAGTCCAGTCCGCAAATCTGCTCAACTCTGCCACAGGATCGGAAATGGGTCACATTATAATTAGTACTAACTAAACACTTTACTTCTTAACACTAATGAGCTCCCAAATGTTTCATGACAATTAGCTTCTCAGCATTAAGAACAATTTGGGATATGGGGTGTAAATTACAGTTTATAGTTTCTCTCCATTATCTGTGCATATGGAGGACAGAAAACAGGATGGGTTGTTCTAGAAAATGGAAACTTCCAAGGTCACATAATATAGGATGAGTTATCCTAAAGAATGAAAAATCCCAAAGTCACATAGTATATGATTTGGTTCAGAAAGTTTTTCTGAGGCTATATGCTGGGAGAGGTACTAAAAAATCATGTCTTCAATACAATTTTTCTGTGATGAGTCCATGAGGTCGATAAGCCATATGTAGATAATTCTTACTTTCTCTAGTAGTACACTTCTATTTTACAGGTGAAAAAAAAATCAAGGCATTTCTTAAAGCATTTGTAAAATAGGGTATCAAGGCCAGGTTCTCTAACTTCCCCATCCAGGGTTCTACCCAGGAGGTCCTATTTCTCAAAGAATTCGGATAGAAATCTTTACTGCTACCCACACATTGGTTTGATATTTGGATTGGTTTCACTTCTCCATTCAGTGGCATATCTGGTAAATATTCTGTCAGAAACTTGTCAATAGAATCGAAACATAAAAATTGACTTGTGCACATACAAATTTCAGTAGCTTTAAAAAAAAAAAACCCAAACAAAACCAAACAACAACAAAAAAAACCACCCACTAAAGTCTGTGGCTGTGTGTCACCAATAGAACTGATTGAAAAGTGAGCACTGGCCGGGCGCGGTGGCTCATGCCTGTAATCCCAGCACTTTGGGAGGCCGAGGTGGGCGGATCACGAGGTCAGGAGATAAGACCATCCTGGCGAACACGGTGAAATCCCGTCTCTACTAAAAATACAAAAAAGTAGCCGGGTGTGGTGGCGGGCACCTGTAGTCCCAGCTACTTGGGAGGCTGAGGCAGGAGAATGGCGTGAACCCGGCAGGCAGAGCTTGCAGTGAGCCGAGATCGTGCCACTGCACTCCAGCCTGGGCAACAGAGCAAGACTCTTGTCTCAAAAAAAAAAAAAAAAAAAAAAGAAAAGAAAAGTGAGCACTGCTGTAGATTATTTTGCTCATATCAAGCCATATGACTGGTTTGACTGCCTCTCTCTGGAATTGGGTGGTTGTTTGGGGGTTGCACTTCCACAACCTTAAGGTTACCAAATTTTTGATATGAGTTCTACATTTCTTTTCAAATAATTAATATGTCAGTATGTTCAATTCTTTGCCTTCTACTTTTAAACTTAACTTCCTCGTAAAGCAACCTTTTCAATTACCTACTCCACCCTGACTCATTCCGATTACCTGCTCCACCCTATATCATTCGGATCACCTGCTCTACCCTAACTCATTCAGATTACCTGCTACCTGCTCTGCCCTGACTCCCGCCAAAACACTCACCCCGTCATTCTCTTTAAATTAGCCAATCGGAATTAGTTTAGTCTGTGCGGTCTAACCCTAGCCAATAGGGGAACGACACAGCAACACGTGCGTCAGGGATAAGAATCCCTTCCCCTCCCTTGTCCAAGTGTGCACTCACCATTGCTCCATCTGTAAGGGCGCACCCTTCTATAGAAGTAACTTGCCTTGCTGATAATTAAAAAGAAAATTTTATATTCGAGTGCTATTCCTTTTGCGGCACCGAAACTTTATATATAACATAAACCTTCCCGGTATATCAGGCGTGACACAGGTGCTCAAAGCAGATCTGGCCTCAATAGTGAGTGATTATTTCCCGCAGGCTGGCAGTTGCTCTAGGGCTGATATTGAATGTTACTACATGTAGAAAGCTGGCCACATCATCCTAACACTGGTTAACGTTCAAGAGGAGACAGGTAGACAGAGTGCTATGGCGATTGTAGGCTTTGTGTGCTGCAGAAAAGCTGACCGAGGTCTCCTGGTTAACTCTGGTGAACTGTGCTTGGTAAGGACTTTAAAACTCCCTAATCTATAACTTCCTCCAGGCAGCTCTGAGTACCTCAGCCCAATCTCAGTACCAGTCCTTTATCCCTCTGGCCCTGGATATGTATTCATGGCAATGCTATAATTCACTGATTTTTCCTCTTAACTTGTCTTTGCCCAAATGTTGCCTTTTGTCTCACATCCTTTTGTGTGTACCTGCGAGGTCTTTCCAAAGAGCTACCTGGAAAGCAGGGACCTGGGTCAACTCAGTGAACCTGATAGACATCTCCAGGGCATGCTGGGAGGGGTGCTGGAGGGCCTCCTTTGACTAAACACATTTCTCCAGCCAGACTTTCTTGGTGAAATTGCTACTATTAGAGCACTTTAGCTGGCTAATGACAAAGAAAGCTCCTATTAGAATGCTCATTTAAGGATACTGAACCATTATCGGCCATTAGCATCCTCTTTTGAATTAGTATATCATATAACCCAGTCAGTCACCTAGAAAAGCTTTGGAGAAATGGGACTTCAGTTTAGGGAGGCTCTGCAGTTAAACAAACAAACAAACAAACAAACAAAACACCTATAAAAGTTCTATATCTTGTGTAAAGTCAAGCCTTACCCTCAGCCTCCTTTCAAAAGCCGAAACATTGCCTTTGTTTTGCTCCTTCCTCTGCCGCCACTCGATGAGGTTTGCATTGTGCTCTCCGGGCAATGAGATGTTGCATTTGCCCAGGGTAGGGTTGACTGCCCCTGCCAGGATGTGGGGCTCTGAGCTGAGGCCGATCTCCATCCCGCTGGCAAAAGTGACACGCAGGGAACCATCTGGATTCACCCGATAGGTACTTTGAGTATTTTCTGTAGACAGAAGAGCAAAGGAGGAAGAGGGGGAAGGAAGGGAAGAGCAGGAAGCAGAAAAGAGACAGGTTTAGTTTTAGGAGGCACGTTTGGGGGATAAGCAGGTGGGGTGCTGTGGTCCTATCTGCCTTCTGGGCTAGACTACCGCTCTGACAGGCAAACGTGTTCCCTATCCATTTGGGTCTTGTTATTTTCACAGCTGGAGTATCTGTTTCTTCGATAAAAGGCTCTTGTCTAACACTGCAGGCTGTTTTTGTTTTTTTCTTTTTTCATTTTTAAAGAATTCCCTCCCTCACTGACTTGTTGGATCAGCCTCCTCAGTTTGATATGCTGGGAGCTAGAATGAGAAGAGTATGAAGTTCAACTTAGCACCTTACCACCTGGGCCCACCATCACAGTTGCCGTACTCCACAAAATACCACTAACAAAAGTTAGTGTACTCTTAGAGTGTCTGGTGTCACCACCTAACAACAGAATGAGGTCTTAATGACAGGGCAGAGAGAAAGCAATTTCTCTTTGTGCACTTGTCCTCTAGCTTCTAAGACATTCCAAATCCTATCTCCCTTCCTTCCTTTCTTCTTCTGTTCTTCCTTTTCTGTCTTCAAATATAATGAGTTTTTAATTCTCTCATTTCACTTATATTCTTGCTTGGTCTGTATCCTAAGATTTTCCTTTTTCTTCACCCATGTTGGCATTGATCTAGAATGCTAAGCTCAGCTGGAGCCCAGGCTCCATTTATTTAATATAACCTAGCCAGACCCTGAAAGACCTTTGCAAACAGCTGGGTATTGGGAAATAAGTTGATAGCAGAGCAGACTTGGCAGGGATTGAACCTCATGACTCCCGCAGAGATAGGCCCGAAGTTGATATGAGAACTTGTAAAAGGTGTGAATTTTGTCTGTGTTTCAACTTCCATAGCTGGAAAACAGGAAGAGTACATCTTCTCAGCTAGAGGTGAATTCTGCTTATGAATGGTGTACGCAGGTTTCAAGGTGGATGTTGAGATAGGGGCTGTTACAGTCAGATATCGTTGGAAACAATCTTACCTTGTTTTAAAATATATATGGTACTAGTTGCCGTCAAGTTGGTTGACATGAGGGCATTTTCACGGTTGGAAGTATCTAGCTCCACTTTTGTCAGCTTCTCCAGGTCACTGTGGAAGCTGCTGACCTCTCCAGTGGGAAACGTTGCATTGGTCAGGTGTCCCTCGGGGTCATACCTGAGGAATGTAACCAATCCCAGCTTTGAAGCGTCTCGGCAGTGATAACAGGCCTTTGCAAAATAAAAATCACTTGGCAGCTAATACAGTTTAACTTTGAGTGATAACAAGTATTATTAACCTTGTTCAAGAAGAAGAAAAAGGTCAGAGAGATGATTAATCAAACGAAGGTATTTTTCGCAGCTTCTGAATTCTTGATAACTTCCTTGAGCTGTGCTGTTTTACAGTAAAAGTATATCTGGTAATGAATCACCAGGGTGGAACACTGATTTATGAATCATGTCCTGCTGTGTGCAACGTTGCAGGGAGGCCTCCGTTTGCAATTTGGGTCGATCCCATTAGATGTGATGGATTACAAAACCCAGCAGAGGGTGCTGTTGTCAAAGCAAAAGAAGGTACAAAAGGGCCCTCAAAGGCTGAGAAGCCAATATACTGACTTTGGGTTATGATGGGAAAATTATAATTTGCTGCTGTTTAAGTTGCCAAATTTGAAATGAATGAATCATTCTTCCAACAAAATGAACAGGCACAGAGGATAATGGAAACATGTTCATTAAAACATTCTGGAGCCCTCTGATCTTGATGTCACTTAAATTTTAAAAATCTTTTTAGGGTATAGTACATAAGGTTTTGTAATTTCTCTATATGAGTAAGAGACAAAAAATAATTACCTGGGATAATAGGCTATAACCTATATCTAGAAATATAGTCTAGGGAGTTTACTTTTTCCAAAAAAAAAAAAAATCAGAATTATTGGCAATCTCACTGTCCTCCAAATGAAAACTGCTTCCCTGAAGGCTTTTGATGTGGAGCTGTTCTTTTATTGCCAATAGAACCATGAAAAATAAACACTTCATTAAAAGTAAAGACATGTACTTGGAAACCCATTACTGTTTTCTTTTCAAGTTGCAAATTACAAAATATTTAAGCACTTTTATTTGCCTTTTAAAATGTTAAACAATTATATTCTTTTTACCCAAAATGAGCAGGATTCAGCCTGGACACAATGGTAGAGACTGGCTGTACTACTCCCTCCCCCAACGATTACACAAAGTGGCATAGTAATTCAGTATCAATCCATTATATTCTAAAAAACTCAGCCTGGGTAGTTGCTCAAATTTTAATAACTATACCAGCCTTTGGAAGGCTTGGGAAAAGCAGTTGGACTGTACTTTATAGGACAGACTTGAACTTGAGCCTATACATAATGCCACCTAAAGTTCAGTTCTGCATATACATGTGCGTGTGTGCACACACACATATATACTATCAGTTAAAACAGTCACATATGTGAATAGAATGAATCAAATAGGTTATTGACATCACAGATATGCCTAGCCTTAGATGTTAAATTGGGTGTCTCCTTTGTTTAAATGGATTTCAGTCGAAATGGTTGGCACAGTGCTACTATGCAGCTAAGGACTCATTATCAAACAAAGACTGAAGAGTGCTGGTTCTTCCTGGGGTTAATGGCAAAATCCTTCCCTCTGCAAAGACTGCCCATGTTCTGCCTGCTGTGGGGCTCTATAGCTACAAGAAGCAGGCCCCTGGCAAGAACGGAGCATAGGAAGGCTCGAATACCCACTTTAGCCCCAACCTTGTCTGTTTGGTCTTCCTTCCAGGGGAGGAAAACAATAATATCCAGCCTTTTTTAAAAAAAATTAATTAATTTTTTTGAGACAGTCTTGCTCTGTCACCCAGGCTGGAGTGCAGTGGTGTGATCTCGGCTCACTGCAACCTCCACCTCCCGGGTTCAAGCAATTCTCGTGCCCTAGCCTCCCTGAGTAGCTGGGATTACAAACGAGTACCACTACATCTGGCTAATTTTTGTATTTTTAGTAGAGATGTGTTTTCGCCATGTTGGCCAGACTGGTATCCAACTCCTGGCCTCATGTGATCCCCCTGCCTCAGCCTCCCAAAGTGTTGGTATTACAGGCGTGAGCCACCACGCCCAGCCCACTGTCCAGCCATTATTCTCCCAAGGTAGAGGAGGCAGGAGTTTGCAGGCAGTAGACCGAAGGAAGCTGCTGCATGCCTTTCTTATCAGGGGAACTGTGGCCCCAACAACCTGGATTATGCAGGCACTTCCTCTCTGTTCCACATGAGGAACCAGCAACTTTGCCTCATTGGTTTCCCTTTCCTGATTTCTTTCTTTCTTTCTTTCTTTTTTTTTTTTACAATAGTAAAACTTTTTTATTATTATTATTATACTTTAAATTTTAGGGTACATGTGCACAACGTGCAGGTTTGTTACATATGTATACATGTGCCATGTTGGTGTGCTGCACCCGTTAACTCATCATTTAACATTAGGTATATCTCCTAATGCTATCCCTCCCCCCTCCCCCCACCCCACAACAGGCCCCAGAGTGTGATGTTCCCCTTCCTGTGTCCATGTGTTCTCGTTGTTCAATTCCCACCTATGAGTGAGAACATGCGGTGTTTGGTTTTCTGTCCTTGTGATAGTTTGCTGAGAATGGTGGTTTACAGCTTCATCCATGTCCCTACAAAGGACATGAACTCATCGTTTTTTATGGCTACATAGTATTCCATGGTGTATATGTGCCATATTTTCTTAATCCAGTCTATCATTGTTGGACATTTGGGTTGGTTCCAAGTCTTTGCTATTGTGAATAGTGCCGCAATAAACATAACGTGTGCATGTGTCTTTATAGCAGCATGATTTATATTCCTTTGGGTATATACCCAGTAATGGGATGGCTGGGTCAAATGGTATTTCTAGTTCTAGATCCCTGAGGAATTGCCACACTGACTTCCACAATGGTTGAACTAGTTTACAGTCCCACCAACAGTGTAAAAGTGTTCCTATTTCTCCAAATTCAACAACCCTTCATGCTAAAAACTCTCAATAAATTAGGTATTGATGGGACGTATCTCAAAATAATAAGAGCTATCTATGACAAACCCACAGCCAATATCATACTGAATGGGCAAAAACTTGGAAGCATTCCCTTTGAAAACTGGCACAAGACAGGGATGCCCTCTCTCACCACTCCTATTCAACATAGTGTTGGAAGTTCTGGCCAGGGGAATCAGGCAGGAGAAGGAAATAAAGGGTATTCAATTAGAAAAAGAGGAAGTCAAATTGTCTCTGTTTGCAGATGATTGTATATCTAGAAAACCCCATCGTCTCAGCCCAAAATCTCCTTAAGCTGATAAGCAACTTCAGCAAAGTCTCAGGATACAAAATCAATGTGCAAAAATCACAAGCATTCTTATACACCAATAACAGACAAACAGAGATCCAAATCATGAGTGAACTCCCATTCACAATTGCTTCAAAGAGAATAAAATACCTAGGAATCCAAGTTACAAGGGACGTGAAGGACCTCTTCAAGGAGAACTACAAACCACTGCTCAATGAAATAAAAGAGGATACAAACAAATGGAAGAACATTCCATGCTCATGGGTAGGAAGAATCAATATCGTGAAAATGGCCATACTGCCCAAGGTAATTTATAGATTCAATGCCATCCCCATCAAGCTACCAATGAGTTTCTTCACAGAATTGTAAAAAACTACTTTAAAGTTCATATGGAACCAAAAAAGAGCCCGCATCACCAAGTCAATCCTAAGCCAAAAGAACAAAGCTGGAGGCATCATGCTACCTGATTTCAAACTATACTACGAGGCTACAGTAATCAAAACAGCATGGTACTGGTACCAAAACAGAGATATTGACCAATGGAACAGAACAGAGCCCTCAGAAATAATGCTGCATATCTACAACTATCTGATCTTTGACAAACCTGACAAAAACAAGAAATGGGGAAAGGATTCCCTATTTAATAAATGGTGATGGGAAAACTGGCCAGCCATATTTAGAAAGCTGAAATTGGATCCTTTCCTTACATCTTATACAAAAACTAATTCAAGATGGATTAAAGACTTAAATGTTAGACCTAAAACCATAAAAAACCCTAGAAGAAAACCTAGGCATTACCATTCAGGACATAGGCATGGGCAAGGACTTCATGTCTAAAACACCAAAAGCAATGGCAACGAAAGCCAAAATTGACAAATGGGATCTAATTAAACTCAAGAGCTTCTGCACAGCAAAAGAAACTACCATCAGAGTGAACAGGCAACCTACAGAATGGGAGAAAATTTTTGCAATCTACTCATTTGACAAAGGGCTAATATCCAGAATCTACAATGAACCCCAACAAATTTACAAGAAAAAAACAAACAACCCCATCAACAAGTGGGCAAAG
This sequence comes from Gorilla gorilla gorilla, assembly GCF_029281585.2. NCBI lineage: Eukaryota > Metazoa > Chordata > Mammalia > Primates > Hominidae > Gorilla > Gorilla gorilla. Next base: position 136,080,675 of record NC_073247.2, read on the forward strand.
GATATGAACAGACACTTCTCAAAAGAAGACATTTATGCAGCCAAAAGACACATGAAAAAATGTTCATCATCACTGGCCTTTCCTGATTTCTAAAGGGATTCCTCAACCCTTGACAAGCTCACTCTATCATTCCTCCAGGAAAGCTTATCTTAGATGCTGTGGATGCAGGTTCCACATGGACTTTCCAGCTTGGGGGCAGTTTCCTTCAGTTACACAGCCCCTTGTTTTAAGGGAAGATCTCATATAAAGATATGAGCAGTGGTTATATCCACTCATCAGAGCAAGATGACAAGATCAGATACCAATTGGGCCGTCCGTGCATAGGGGTACAAGGGTCAGAATTCCCAATGAACCTTTGCAGTGACCTGTGGCTAAATCTGGTTTCCTAGTCCACCCACCCAAACACCTTTTCAGCTAAGTTATTGGTGGTCTTTGTCTGATAAACATTTTAAAGCTTATTTCCAAGAGCACAGGCATATTCCTACATATTTTGTACCCATCCCTCCTCCCCATATTGACAGTAGTATATTCAGAGAGGCAAGCTAAAGATTCCTAGATAAGACTGTAATTACCCAGACAGATTTAGCTGGGAGACTGCTTGGTGTATATGTGTGTGTTTGTGTGTGTGTATGTGTGTGTGTGTGTGCGCGCACGTGTGTGTGTGTTTTCTGGTGAAGGAGGCAATGGTGTTGGGAATAAGATATTTCCCATGGGTCTGTCCAGTTGTTGGATAGCTGGAAAGTTATATTGCCTCATTTCCTTTCTGTGGCCAGAGAGGCCAATGAAAGTGTACATTTGACTGTAACTCCATGATAAACAAAGCACCCCAACTCCAACACACTCACATACCCCAATTCTGCTAGTTCACAGTTAAAGCAATCACATTTAATGGTATCTGCAGGGTGGTGTCTCTGATGCTCAATATGGCCCTGGATCAAAACATACAGACCCCACCTCTCTTCTGTTGGGTCATTTCCAAAGGAAGAACAATAGGCAAATGTACACATCAGCGGGTAATTCCTACAACTTTGGAAAGATTGCTCAACGTGGATAAGAAACAGAGGGAGACTTTGATTTCTTATAGCTTACTTGAGTTTTTTCTCTCATCACAGGGGAATGCATCTTTCCAGACTGAGTGTCGAAGAAACAAGTTTAATCAAAATCTCTTCTGCTGTGTGTTTCCCTTTGGTGCCTCCATCCTTTGGTGCAGAGATACAAGCCGATATGCTCCAACTAATCCCCTCAGGCCACAGCATGGGAGCAAACCCACCCTCTTTGCATGCAGGGCACAGCACTCACCTAACCAGGCTGCAAATTATAGCTGTTGAATTGTGCCATCAGGAAATGACAGTTGCCTTCATAGCCATCAGAAGTGGATTTGGTAAGAGGAGATTTGATATCAAATTGTCCCTTGCTGTCCTGATTTTACAGAGTTCCACTGTGATGGTCTCAGAGGGTACCAGACAGTTAAGTATTGAGCACACTCACCCTTTTCCTCAGCACTGTCATAGGCTGTGTGCATGTGCACTTGAGTGAGTGTGTGTGTGCATGTGCACACATGTGCACTCCAGTAGAGCATAGGAAACATTTGTAAAGAAAATTCAGAATCCATTCTTGTCCTTGAGAAGCATATAGTTTAGTAGAGCATAGGAAACATTTGTAAAGAAAATTCAGAATCCATTCTTGTCCTTGAGAAGCATATAGTTTAGTTGGAGAGATGATATTTACACATGATTAAAAATATATTTGGCCTGGTATTTTCTCATAAGGGATAGCTTGCCCTTTCCTCCGAGGACAATTTAAGCCAGAGTTAAACTGTTCAAGATAAAACTAGAGGCTCCCACACCTTTGCTTTTAAAAAAAATTGCAGATAATAGAAGAGAAATTCATTACTTACTCTTTTAAAGGAAATATGAAAGAGTCAGACCCTCTTTACACTTTCATGTCAGAAAGCTGACCAATCTAATAAGAATTCTTTAGGAAATATGGGATTCCCCTTTCCTCACTAATAAATTCCTTTGGCTTCCTATGATTCAGTTCCAAGTCCATAATGTCCTTCTATCTTCATTTGTCCTTCATTCAATAAATATCAGAGTCTTGTGCTAGGGACCAGGGATACAGTGCTGAATGAAATTCACAGTCTAGTGGGGCAGATAAGATATGCACACAAATAACTCTAATGCCAGAATATTGCCATGAATTTCTGTAAAGAAGAAACTAGAATCTCAGAAGAGGCGAAGGTCATTTCCAGCTGGGCTGAGCAGAACAGGAGGAGGAAGAGCAGAAGCAGGTGGTGTTTGAATCCTAGAAGGTAGGTAGATATTGGGAAGGGGAGGAAGGCATTCCAAATGGAGGTATGAAGAAAGGCACGCTGACTGATGAGATGTCTACTGGGGGACCAGCATTGCTGGAGCACAGGGTTCCTCTAGGAGGGTAGTGAGAGATAAGGCTTATACAATAAAGAAGCATTGACAGTTTTTCAAGGGGATAAAAGGATGATCCAAACAGTGTTTTGGTGGCAATGAGTCTTGGAAGGGGAGGCAAGGAGCAGGGAGAACTGTTAGGAGGCTGCAGACCCAGTTCATATAAGAGAAGATGGTGGTCTGTTGCCTTCGTTAAATATATTGTGATTGCCTATCATTCGGATTTGTCTTCCCCACTAGACTGTACAACTCTCACATCTTTAGAGGGAGGACACAGTGTCTCATTCATTTTTATATTCTCCGTGTCTGGAACAGAGTAGATCTCACTCCATGTACTTGTTGAATGAGTATAAATAGGATGCTGCCAGTGAAAAAAAGGATGGGGGTGGATATGAGAGCCAATGTGGTTATAGAACAGACAGAACCATCGATAGTGCTTCTGAGAGGGCACACTCAGGTTACATAGATGTGCTATGGAGTTCAGCGAAACTTCCCTACCAGCTTCTGTTACTTCTGTTCACTCCGTCTTTTTTCAGTTCTTCCCAGAAATACCGACGATAATTCTGTTTTACTCACTCTTGATCCTTATCAAGGGCATAAAGCACAAGGAGAGGTGACTGAGCAAGGGTGTCAACTCTCTATTTCTAAAGATCTGAAGGAACAGTCAACATTTCTATGTTCTTGTTTAATTGAAATCATTCACCTGCCTGGAGGCATGGGGCTGAACCATACAATGCCTTAGTTCCTTTTCTACTCTGGGATTCTAGAAGGCATTGGAAACGTCACATGTGTTTGGAATGACTGATTATTACATAAGCATTTCTGCATGGGAATCACATCCTATCCCCAGGCAAATATCTCACCCAGAGACATGGCTTGTTTATCTTGCCCCCTACCCCTTCTGATCTTATAAGGGAGAAGGGGGAATCTGTCATTAGCCATCCATGATAAAACTGGGCATTTGTAAAACAGTCTAGAAGATACCCAGAGATATTATGAAGGCTTCTCCAACCTGTCAGTGGGTGGTGTTTTTGTTTGTTTGTTAGTTTTTTGTTTTCTTGATGGGAGGAGAGGATGTGTTAATAAAGTCTGAAAACAGAGAATGCAGAAGACGAAGGATCAAGAGATCATGTAAACGGAGAGTCTCCTTCAAGTGGGAGGGCTTCCCACAAAGGGCAAGGGGCCTGAGGAACTGTCAACTCAGAATGGACCAGCAGCAGTGACACGACTGATGCTTTGGCCTTAGTCTGGGACCTTTTCAGTTTAGTAGAGCAGAAGCCTTTGCCAGGGAAACAAGCAAGGGCATCCTGGCTACTTTTGCAGCCTTGTGGAGAAAGGCTTGTCTGCTGTGCGAGTTGCTAGGCCCCTCCCTCAGATCTCAGCTGCTGCAGGGTTATTACAATTAGGAGCCCACCTGTGCCGCCTCAGGCCAGTATTCCTGCCTTGACAATCACTTCCTTGTTAGCTGTTTCTCTGTGGTCAGCTTTTCCCCCTGACACTTGGGACACTCATGGGCAGTGGTGCATCAAATACTAACACTTGGGGTGAGCAATTTTGATCCTGGTCCAAGTCAAATGGAATTATGAAAATTAGTGAACTATGTAAACAACATCACACTACATAATAAAAGCCCATGCACTACCACTACACAAGATGCATTTTAAAATCCCGTTTGGATTATCCACTGTTCAGGGTCATCTATGTCATTTTTCCTCCTGATAGCTGCAGATAATAGAAAGTTGAATGGATTACTGACTGGGCTACCTTTACACTGCAGTCTTCCCTCCTGCCAAATTTCACTTCTGTTTCTGTTTCTCTCATGCTCCTCTCAGAGCAGAATTTATACTTCCACCTGTGCAAACAATTTGTCCCCTTGTCCACATAAAGAAGCCTCCCTTTTACCTCGGGGAATTACTCGAGTTCTTTTAGGAGGGCCTGGTATCAGTGGTATAGCAGCCTTCTACCGACCTTAGCACTGCTCTGACCCTGACTAGAAGAGTAGGTCAAATGCTGTGTTCTCCAACTTCAGAAGGACAAGAGAAAACTTGAAGGAGTGCTCAGAACTAGCCAAAGGACTAGAGGATAAAAGTGAAAAAAGTCAGATATTGTATAAAGACTGTAGGAGGAATTAGTCACATTATGAAGGTTGGAAAGTTGCTCATTTCTGTTTACAGGCAAGAAGGGACAGGAGCTGTGTTTTGTTAAAGATTGCTGTTCAGCACCAGAATAGACTGCTTCAGGAGAAGAGGTACCTTCTCCTTTCAACAGATGCTATTTGACCAAGAGGGTTTCAGTATAATTCTGGCTGGAGTTAAGAAGGTGGGAGAAAGAACAAATGGTTATTCAGCCTCCCTTTTCATCTCCTGGTGCTACCTATTCCTCTTTTACTGCTACTTGAGGGGAAACTTTCTAGCCCTCTAGATTTTGTATGGTCACTCTCGTAAGCCCACATGATCCTCTGTTTTCTGTTAGCCTGACTCTGGATAAGCCAACTAGCATGTGAATGGGCACGTTACTTCCCTATTCTGGGTTTCAGTTTCTTCATTTGTAAAATGACATCTAATGTCTCTTTGTGGCCATAAAATTTCATGACTACCCCCATGTGGATGTCTGTGTTTCTCATAGCTTAGTGGCTCGAGATTGGTTACTCAACAATGATGTTAGTTGATACCTTTTCACTCACTGTTGGCCAAATCCTGGTAACAGGCCTGGACCCCATTCACCGTGAGAATCTTGCCTACCACACAGTGCCTGCATCAATGTGATGCCAGTGGAAAACAGGCACACAAATTGATATGACAACAAAATTATCTTCTCTCTTCAGCATCATCAATTTTCCCCTCTATATTAGATCATTTTTAACAGTATACAAATATGCTGTTATTTCTCTCACTTAAAAAACTCTTCTGTTCACTCTCTTTCTCCTCCAGCTCTAATTTCTCTGCTCCTCTTTACAGCAAAACTCCTCAAAAGAGTTCTTTACTCACTGTCTCAGTCTCTCTCCTCCTAGTCATTCTATATTATTATTATTGAGATATAATTCTCACACCATAAAAATCACCATTCTAAATTGTACAATCCAGAGACTTACAGTACATTTGCAATGTTGTGCAACCATCACCACCACTTCTAGAACATTTCTATCACCCCCAAAATAAACCCCATATGAATTAACTGTCACTCCCCATTCATTCTTCTCCCCAGCTCTTGGCAACTACAAATCTATTTTCTGTCTTTATGGATTTGCCTCTTCTAGACATCTCATATAAATGGAATCAGAAGGGTCCTGTTTCTGGATTCTTTCACTGAGCATAATGTTTTTGAGGTTCATCCACATTGTAGTATGTATCAGAACTTCATTTCTTTTTATGGCTGAACACTATTTCATGACATGGATATATCACATTTTGTTTGTCTTCTCACCACTTGATAGGCATTTGAGTTGTTTATACTTCTCAGCTATTATAAATAATGTTGCTATGAAAATTTGTGTATCCATTGTCTCTTAAGAGAATATTCTACTCAGGCTTTGGTCCCTCATGTGTCACAGCGCCTGCTCTTCACAGTGCTAAATCAAATGGTCAATTCTAAGTCCTCATCTTACTTATCAGGAGTATTTGGCACAGCAGCTCACTCTTTCCTCCTGGAATCACCTGTTTTATTTGGTGCTATGGTCTGAATTTGTCCCCCCAAATTCAAATATTGAGACTGAACTGCCGATGTGATAGTACTAACAGGTGAGGCCTTTAGGAGGTTATTAGGTCATGTTGCCTCTGCCTTCATGAATGCAATTAGCAATCTTACAAAAGAGCTGGAGAGAACCAGCTAGGTCCCTTTTCACTGTCCCCCTTCTGTCATATAAGGACTCAGCAGGCAGTGCCATTTTGGAAGCAGAGAGTAGCCCTCACCAGACACTGACTCTGCTGGCATCTTGACCTTGAACTTCCCAACCTCCAGAACTGTGAAAAATAAATTTGTTCTTGATTAATTACCCAGTATAAGGTATTTTGTTATAGCAGCACAAACAGATTAACACAGTTAGCTTCCAGGACATTCCACTCTCCTAGTTTTCTTTCCACTTCACTGGCCTTTCCTTCTCAGTGTCTTTTGCTGGTTCCTCTTTATATCCTCAATTCTTTTCTTTTCTTTCTTTTTTTTTGAAACAGAGTTTTGCTCTTGTTGCCCAGGCTGGAGTGCAGTGGCGCCATCTCAGCTCACTGCAACCTCCACCTCCCGGGTTCAAGTGATTCTCCTGCCTCAGGCCTTCCGAGTAGCTCGGATTACAGGTACCTGCCACCACACCCAGCTAATTTTTTGTATTTTTAGTAGAGACGGGGTTTCATCATGTTGGCCAGGTTAGTCTTGAACTCCTGACCTCAGGTGATCCACCCGCCTTGGCCTCCCAAAGTGCAGGGATTACTGGTGTGAGCCACTGTGCCTGGCCCATATCTTCAATTCTAAACATGGAGTGCTTCATGGTCAGTCTTCAGATCTCTTTTCTTCATTGTCTATACTCACTTTCATGGAGAGATCTCATCCCATCTCATAGTTTTAAATACAATCTAAACACTAGTACATCTCAAATTTCACTCTCCACCCTCTCCCCTCAATTCTAGACTCATATATCCAATTGTCTACCTGATATTTTCACTTAGATGCCTAACTAAATTGATCATATCCAAAACTGAATTCCCAATCTCCCACCTCACAACCTTCCACTATAATATGTTCCTTGTATAGTCTTCCCCTCTTGGTAAATGAAAACCAGTTGCTCAGGCCAAAACCTTTGGAGGTATCTCTGACCCCTCTTTCTCCCACACTCAATACTCAATCTCTCTATAAGTCCTGATAGCTCTACTGTCAAAATGTATTCAGAATTTTAGCACCTCTTACTGGCCCAACTCCCTGGTCCAAGTCATCATCTTTTGCCTGCATTATTGCAATAGTTCCTCCTGCTTCCCAGTTAGGTTCCCCTGTTTCCACTACACAGTCCATTTTTAATACAGAGTGATTTTTTTAAAAAATGAAAGTTGGCTTATATCACTTCTTTACTCAAAACTCTCCAGTGGCTCCACTTCTTAGAGTAAAATTCAAAGTCTTTACAGTGGCCTACAAGGCCCTACATGAAGTAGTTCTGGTTACTTAATTGATTTCATGTCCTCATTAACCTTACTCATTCCACTTCCATCACAATGGCTGCCTTACTCTTCCTTGAATGTGTCAGGCTTGCTCCTGCTGCAGGGCATTTATACTTGCTCTTCCCTTTGCCTGGAATACCCCTCATACCACCCCCCACCCCCCAGATATTCATATGGCTTACTCTCATCTCCTACAGATCTTTATGCAAAAGTCACCTTCTTTCTTGGTGAGGCCTTTCCTGTCCACCCAATCTGAAATAAAAACCTCTTCTGCTCCACCCACTTGATCTCCCTTACTTTACTAGATTTTTCTCCATAGAACTTATCACAATTTGAAATTGTATACATCTTCCTCATCTTCCTCCCGTACAATATAAGTTCCATAAAAGTAGGGATTTTTATCTGTTTTATTCATAGCTATATCCCCAGCACCTAGAACATTGTATGGTATGTAGTAGGTGCTCATGTATTTGTTGAATAAATACAGAATGGTTGAACTGGTTCTTTTGAAAACTAGTTAATACTTCAGCCATTTGTTGCTGGGGGACTGAATTCCACCATTAGCTTTCAAAATAGTTGTTTGCCTAATTTCAGCTGCAGTGTGATCTGGCTTGAGTTTTTAAAAAAGACATTAAAACTTCTCATTAGAAATTTTATCTTTTCTAAGGGTAGTATATTTAAAAACACAGGCTATTGCTGGTTGAATCCTGGGTATTTATGTGAATCAGGACAAGTTAACTATTTTGTCCTTCAGTTTTCTCATCCATAAAGTGGGCATACTTAGGGGCACCTATCCCATGTTATTATGGGGATCAAATAAAGTCACATATGTAAATTACCTAGCCCAGTACCTGGCACTTAGTAAATTACTCTTATTAAGATGGAAGAGAATTACTTTCAAAAAACAGAGGAAGACTTGCAACAGAAACAACTGAATACATTTTTCTAAGTGAAACCAAAATAGCCGTCTGGCTCTTTTGTACAGATGGCATTTCTTTGGAAAATGATCCAAAACTTGAAGGCCAATTGTTTTGTCCCTTTCTTCAAGAGGCTTTCATGGGACTGGACATATTCTCTATATCCTCCCAAAATAGTCACACTTGGAACCCCTTATACTTTAACATCTCCACTTCTCACATTCTTCAACTTTGATGCCATTCCAGACTGAATTCACATTCCATGGATTAGCTCAATCAGTATACTGGTAAAAAACTCAGCAATTCCTTTTGTGGGGAAAATGCTTCCCGAGTGCCAAAAGACCAGCTTTCTAGATGGGCTTACTTGCAAACAAGGTCATCCATGCCTTAAAAGGCAAGGACAATGGTCTCTATTTCCGTGTTACGGCACCTCCTAGTAGCTTGCTGTCAGACACATTTTGTGTTAGTTCCCCATTAAACAAAGTTATCACAGTTCCAGTCTATAAATGCCAAAATGTGCTGGATTATTCAACTTGTGCAGGGACCCTGAGGAAGCCCAATCCTGTACAGAGCATTTGGCTTTTCCTTTTACAGAAGCAGCCAATGGAATGGAGCCTCTCCTATTCAGCATTTGCCCCACATAATTCTTCCCTTGCTTTCCAGGGTCCACTTCTTATATTTGAACTTCTCTCTTACCTCCCACAGCAACTTATACTGAGTTGGGCTGGGCTGGGCATACATTCATTTATTCATTCATTAAACCCCACAGGGCTCAATAAATAGTTGTTAAGTCACACTGCTTCTTTGCTGCTTTAGAACTACAGTTTTGTTATTTAAATGAAATTGTACCTTATCTTCCCAGGGATGTTGTAAATTTCTTGAGTACTTGTACTTCTACCTCATTCCTGTCTCCTGCAGTGCCACACTTGAGTCTTGCTTGATGCAGTGTAAGTTTTTATTATTATGCTCCGCAAACTGCTCTGGAAAAATGGGTCTGAACTCTAGGAATTAGGTAAAATTTTCTCCTTGACTTTTCATTTTTTAAAATGGTGGTTGTTAGGAGAAAACAGCATGCAACACTCAGCAATTACTAAGGCATTTCCCCAGTATAAAACAATTTCAAATAAAAACCAACAAAGCCCATGTTAAGAATTAGAAACTTACTCATAAACGGTTGTCCATCCATTTTCGTTACTTTTGGTAGCCAGAAGCCCTGTGTTACCTGGATAGGTCATTAAGGCCAGATTATAGCCTTGGGCTGACACTCTTTTCAGGACTCCATTGCTGCTTATAGTCAGCCAGTACACTTGTCCGCCAGGCACCACAAGCCATAGCGGCATTCCGCCTGCATCACGGCGAATGTGCACTGAATTGCCATTGCTGCTGGTAATTGCGCCCAAGTCACCTTCAGAATTGTAGGTGAAGTTATAAACATAGTCCCTTGTTATCAAGTTCAGGGTGTGTAGGTGGGTTCCATTTACAGTGAACTGGTACAGTTCCTGATCAGCAGGTGAAGCAATCTCATAAATGTTCATGTCATTCAGGTGGGCTTGGTTCCTGCTGATGGTACGAATTCGAACATTTCCAAGGTCTGCCACATAGAGGGTACCATCAGGCGACACTGCTAAGGAGGAAGGGGCTTTCATCTTTGCATCTTTGGCATAGCCACCATCACCTGTGGGAGAAAGACTTGATTTTAACAATTGGCATCATAAGCATTTACATGAACATACCACAGACATAAAGCTCTGTGCATCAAGAATCATTTTAAAGGAAACAATCAGTGAACCAACATTCTCTGTATTCCCTCCCTGAAAAATATGAAGCCTGTTATTCAAAAGATTGTAATTCTTGAGTCAGTACCACTGCAGATGAACAGTAAGATCTAATTATCTCAGTTACACCAATTTTGTGAAATCCTCAATCCTGCTGTTCAGAATCTATTGTATTATAAGAAACAAGAACTGCAAATAATGATAGCCACACAAAATTTGGCTGGAAATCTGAGAGTTATGCCTGTCAATGCTTTCAGGATCTGTTTCAGGACTTTCCAGTCCTACTGTGCCTAGATGCCCTTTCTTCTGTTAATTCCAATTGTCACACTGTCAAAGTACACTAAGTCTATAAGTGCAACAATGATTCAGAACATCAAATTTGATACCTGGAATAAACATTATATTTGCTTTGACTGAAAGATACAAATTAGCAAAATATCTATAAAACTAATTGTCGAAGAAAACATTGGAAATATTGATCAAAAATCATATTGACCAAATTGCTCACTCCTGACTCCTCTGGCCTAAGGAAAGGCAAAGGTTAAGAGAACCATTTGGGCCTGGATGAACAGTTTAATAGCACTGCGTGTAGTATGGAGGGATTTCCACATCCAAGCAATAATTGTATCTGTTGACATTAAGAGGACCGTTTGCCATCTGAGATATCCACTACATGTTTTGGGGAGAAGGCTCTTTTTTTTTTTTTTCCAATTTCGATTAGAAGAAACCTTCACTATGGGTTATTGAGAAAGTCTTAGCTTTTTAAAAGCAATGTAGCAGACCAATGTCCTGAGAACTCTCCATTGCCAGATTTAATTTTGCTCATCTATCCCAAAGACAGTCTGTTCTTAGTCCCTTTGAGTCTCAAATAGCACATGCTTTTAATCTGAAAACCAACCACTTATGGGGAAGTAATTTTTTCCTCAGCTAAACCAGTAAATGTGGGTTTTACCTAGTTTTCCTTTCTCTAAAGTACAAATATTTAATAATATCATGATCTTTCGTTTGTATAGTGGTCTTAACTTTTCAAGAGTATAAACATTTTTATTACACTAGTTTATCCTCAGAATAGCAAGGTGATATAACTGAGACAATGCCATCTTTATTAAACAAATGAAGCAAGTGAGTCATGAAGAGATCTTGCAGCTTTGCTAGGGTCACTCAGTGAGTCAGTTGTGAGAACAAGTAGGTGATCTGACTCCTAATCCATTGCTTTCTCCACTAGCTCATACCAATGTTTGCAAGTAACACTTTGCTTTTCCTTTTCCTTTTGACTTTACTGGGACACGTTTTTCTTTTCAAAACAGAGAGGGGGAGCTGGTGAATTGCTAAAAAGGTCATACCTGAAAAACAGTCACAGTTTGGATCAATTTTGCAGTCACAGTCAGTGGGGGCACCAGCGATGATGGAGATCTCCCCATTGGTGGTTACTTGCTGAATGCGGTTTACTTTCCTCTCGTCTGTTTCAGCTATGAAGAGCAGCCCGCTGTGGGAGACACTGATGGCCCTCGCTGACTCTAGAGTGGAGTGAATTGCTACCTTGCTGACCAGGAAATGATCGATGCCTGGCACCTGGCAGTGAATGGGGCGTCCTGCGATGATCCGCACACGCCTGTTCTCAGAAATTTGCAGCACAATGTTGTTATCCAAGACATACAATGAATTGTCCATAGGATTTACTGCAAGATCTGTTGGCCACTCTAATCGCACCTGTGAAACGAACAGAACACATACCATTAGGTTACCATATCTTTCCACGGACAGTTTTAACTTGAAAAAAGAAAAAAAAATTGGTGTATCGTTTCCCCCGTCTTATGAATTTTAGCAACATTGGTGATGTCTCGGAAAGTGGAGGGCAGGGGGAGGATGGTTAATCACATGTTTTGGGAAACGTACTTATCATTTATGCCATTTACAATACAATGTAATTTTTTCCAATAATTTCAGAAGGATCATTTAGAGTAGAGGTTTTCAAAGTGTGTTCTCTGGATCAGCAGCAACAGTATTATCTGGGAACTTGTGAGAAATGCAAATTCTCAGATACCACCCTAGATCTATTGAATCAGAAACCCTGGAGGTGGGGACCCAAACATCTGTGTTTTGCCAAGGTGATTCTGAGGATCATTGCTGTAGGAATTCCGGTAGCTATGATACTCAAATCTCTCTCACTGTCCTGTAGATGTATAGGAGAGCAAAGTCATACAGGTTTCTGGGTGACAGAATGCCAGAGAAGCCAGATTTTACTCAATGAGCAACCTTTTGCAACAGGACCGCTATTAGCATAGACCTAGCATCCACTTTGTGGAACACTCAGGTACAGTTCGTCAGCTGTTGATTTAGAATCCTGGGGTGTAGCACACTGCTTACTTAGCTTGACCTGGTTCACTCCATAGGTTCCCCTTTTTAGCAAAGAAACAGGTTGTTTTTTTCTTTCACTGAGTATTCGCTGAGTACCTTTCTCTGGGTTAAGCCTTGTGCTAAGCTTTGGGGACTCAAAAATGACTACGACACGGCCTCTGTCCTCAAATGATTTGTGGTATAGTAGAGCCCTCAGAGGAACCATTAGACAATTACTCTCCATGTTATGAAAAGAAGGCAACAGAGAGGATAAGATAGCACTTCACCTGGACTAGGAGTCAGGAGGCAAGATATTCCCAGAGCAGGTGGTACCTAAGTAAGGTCTGAAATGAACAGTAGGAGAAGAATTGGGTGGAAGTTGAGGGGGGAGGGGCATCAGAGTTGAGGAAAATCTGGGTACTGGGAAAAGCATGGGTGAAAGTCCAGAGGTTAAAGACAGCACGGCCCATCCAGGTTACTAAAACTAATTCAGTAAGACTAATAATAGGCTGGGTGTGAGGGAGACCTGAGGGATGAGGCCAGGTGTTATGGACTAAACTGTGCCCTCCCCAACTTCATATGTTGAAGCCCTAACCCCCAGTGTGACTGTATTTGTAGACAGGGCCTTCAAAGAGGTAGTTTAGATTACATGAGATCATAAGGGTGGGGATCTAATCCAACAGGACTGATGTCTCTCCAATAAGAGGAAGAGATACCAGGAATGCTTACGCACAGAGAGATGACTATATGAGGACACAGCTAGAAAGCAGCCACCTGCAAGCCAAAGAGAGACACCTCAGAAGAAACTAAACTCACCAACACCTTGATCTTAGATTTCTAGCCTCCAGAAGTATGAGAAAATACATTTCTGTTGTTTAAGCCATTCAGTCTGTAGTATTTTGTATGGCTGCCCTAGCAGACTAATATATCAGGTGCTCTGGTTGGAATGTGTCCCCCAAATATCATGTATTGGAAACTTAATCCTCAAATTCATATGTTGATGGCATTTGGAGGTGGGGCCATATCCATCACCTCAAGTATTTATCATTTCTTTGTGTTAAGAACGTTTAAAATCCACTCTTGCAGCTATTTGAAAATATATAACAAATTGTTGTTTATTATAGTCACTCTATAATGCTCTAGAACACTAGAACTTAGTCTTCCTATTTAGTGGTATTTTTATATCCATTAAGCAACCTCTGGCTATCCCTATCCACCTTTCCAACCTCTAGTAACCACTATTCTACTTTCTACTTTTATGAGGTCAACCTTTTTAGCTTCCATATATGAGTGAGAACATGTGGTATTTATCTTTCTGTGCCTGGCTTATTTCACTTAACATAGTGTCTGATATGGTTTGGATCTGTGTTCCTGCCCAAATATCATGTTCAATTGTAATTCCCAGTGTTGGAAGTGGGTCCTGGTGGAAAGTGACTGGATCATGGGGGTGAAGTTCTTATGACTGATTTAGTACTGTCCCCCCTTGGTACTGTATAGTGACTTCTAATGAGACGGGGTTGTTTAAAAGTGTGTAGCACCTTCCCCTTCTCTCTCTCTTCCTCCTGCTCTGGCCATGTGAGGTGCCAGCTCCCCTTCACCTTGGCTATGATTGTAAGTTTCCTGAGGCCTCCCTAGAAGCCAAGCAGATGCCAGAATCATGCTTCTTGTACAGCCTGTGAAACCGTGAGCCAATGAAACCTCTTTTCTTTATAAATTACCCAGTCTCAGGTATTTCTTTATAGCAGTGTAAGAATGGATTAATACGGTGTCCTCCAAGCTCATTTACGTTGCCACAAATGACAGAATTTTGTTCTTTTTTGTTGCTAAGTAGTACTCCACAGTGTATATGTACCACATTTTCTTTATCCATTCATCTGTCGATAGACACTTAGCTTGAGTTCATGTCTTAGCTGTTGCAAATAGTGCAGCTATCTCTTTGACATACTGATTTCCTTTACTTTTCTGAATCATAACATAGTTCTATTTTTAATTTTTTGAGGAAACTCCATATTGTTTTCCATAATGGCTGTACTAATTTACATTTTCCTTTCTCTGCAACTCACTAGCATTTTTTTTTGTCATTCTGATAATAGCCATTCTAACTGGGGTGAGATGATATCTCATTTTGGTTTTGATTTGCATTTCTCTGTTTGAAAGATAATTAGGATTAGATAAGGTCATAAGGGTGGGGTCCCCATGATGGGACTGGTGGCTTTATAAGAAGAGGAAGACAGACTTGAGCTGGCATGTTTTTGTCCTCTTGCCATATGATGCCATTCCACCATGCCATAATGCAGCAAAAATGCCCTCACCAGCTGCCAGTGCCATGCTCTTGGACTTCCCAGCCTTCAGAACCAAGAGCTAAATAAATGTTTTTCTTCATAAATTACCCAGTCTGTCATATTCTGTTATAGCAACAAAAAACAGACTAAAACATTGGGTAATAGAGGGAAGCACATGTCCAGTTTTGTTTTGATGGCTGTGGGAAGCCACTGAAGGGCTTTAAGTAGGGGTGTGACATAGTCATATTTAGGTTCTAGACAGATCATCCTGGCTGCTGTCCAGACCATATTAGAGAAGGAGGCGAGATAGGAGGGAGGCAGGCATTTAGGGGGCTCCTGCACGGGCCCAAGTTAGGGATTATGGTGCCTGAACTGGGATGGCAACAATGGGTATGGAGAAAAGCAGATGGATTTGAGACATGTTAAAGAGTTGGAAGCAAAAGGACTGGTGTGTGTGTGTGTGTGTGTGTGTGTGTGTGTGTGTGTGTGTTTGGTGTGCCTTGTGCCAAGAGATGTGCTAGGCACTGGAGACATGCAGGCTAGCCAAACATGGCTTCACCTTAGTTCCTTTCTAGACACAGGAGTTGATTCAATGCCTACCCTGACATCTCCTTGACAGTAACTATTTATCCCTGGGTGTTTCTCAGGGAACTGTGTTCCACACCATTCCCCACCCTACCACTCACTTGTTCTCTATTTCTTTTCTTTTAGGCTAAAGGCAGAAAAAAAGTCCCATTCATGGCCAAAATAGTAACAGTAATGTAGCCACTTTTCTTTTTTGCTTTGAGTGAAAGCCCACAGAAGGCTTTGTTTTTCTTGTGGAATCTGAAAGTCTGAAAACAAGGTATGAGCTGTCATTGCATTCTGCGGCCCACTACTTCCCCAGCTCAAAGAGGCTTACAAGCAATCAGTAATGAAGTGGATAAAGGTCAATTTGAGATAAGACCCTTCTAATTGTGTCTCATTAGGGAGGGCAACTGGTGATGTTGTGAAGAGGACAAAGGTTGTCTTTGACCTCCTCTACTGCACCATGTGGGGCTCTTTGCCCATGTCTGAGTCTCTCCCATACATCCAGCAGCCTCATTCTGTTTCTATGTTTCTGTGTGCCTTCCACCTCTATCCACATAGACTGGCCTTCTCTGGTCAGTACCAGATGCTTCTGTGCAGCTAGGAATTTGAGTGCTAATGGGGTATAAAGCTGAGCTTGTGTTGTGCATGTTCTACAGAGCCTTTCAGACTGAGGCCATCGGATAAACATTAAACACCAGCCTTAACAGCTCCCAGAGCAGTTGCGGTGATGTGTTCCTCAGCACGTCTGTCTGAGGCCCTTGCATGTCAGTGCCCTGCCACTGAGAGGGAGAGTGAACGCCTGCTGCTTTGGAGGGCGCTGACTCCTCCACTGTGTGCCCCTGCCTTGGACCTCTATACACTATCATGCTTGTCCAGAAGCTGTCTGTGTGCACTGGTCCTACGGAGCATAGTCCCCCAGGAAATTAGCTGGGGCTGGCTGAGGAAGAGGAAATGAATTCATTTCCGTACAACACTCCCATTTTGATTGAGTCTCAAGTCAGTGACCCAGAAAAAACAAACCTGGCAGAAATGACGTTCTAATTATCCCCACTCTGGGAGCCGAGGCCAGGGCAGAGGCTGGGGACAGCACACACCTGGCAGAAGCCAGAGAAGAAGCATGTTTCGGATTCTGTTTTTAGCTATCAAGGCTGCCTCTGAGATAAAGGCTGGTAGTTGGGAAATAAGCTGTTAAATTCTCCAACTCACCCAACCAGATTTAAACCAATACAATTGGTGTCATGTTTATTATATTTAATTTTGCCTCAAAAATACACCAGCTATTTTGTCTGTTTGTTTTCTTTTCCATGGAATAAGTCACCCTCCGGCATCTTCCTGTGACTAAAGTGCCCTTTGTGCTTCTGAGCCATTTTCTATACAAACTACACAGATTCCCTTTAATTCCCATTAGATTTGGCCGGGCAGCTTGTCTATGCAATCTCCACAGATGAAAGATGTGTGGCTACTTAGTAGTTGAGAGTCTGCCTTTTCAGAAGCTGGACCTCTTCACCTCTCATAGCTTGTCAGTTCCTTTTATGTCCTTCTCATGTTAAATATTCCTATTGCCAGGTAAGTTTTCAAGGAACTGGTGCCTTATGCTCACACAACAGAAATACTGTATTTACTACCAAGACATTTTCATAACATACAGCTTAATATAAGGAATGGAGTCTTTGAGCTGATTCTGACAGTTAGAATTAGTGTCTACTAGTTGCAGAGAGACCCTAGAATTATATGATACTAAGGTGGGGCTAAGGTTGGCCCCCAATTGCTGCTACCATTTGTCCAAATGATTTCTTGGGGTAAATAACACTTCTTTTTTGGGGGGGTGGGAACAGAGATTGAAGAGCAGCAGCAAAGCTCTGTAAACTCTGCCTAGTGACCCAACCTACAGGCAAACTATTTGGCCTCATTTGTGGTGGTTGCCACACCTTGTAAAAATACATTAATTTGTTTGAAATGTCAAAATGCATTTAAGCTAAACTAGCATTAAAGGTCACTTGTGTAGCCGCCAGCTGGTGGAATGTGCCTATCTCCCAACAACCTTCCCTGAGAAATAACCCTGAGCATAAAGGAGCTCTTGGTCAGGATGTCAACCTTTGACAGCATTACGTCTTCCTCTGCTAATTGAAAACTTGCCTTGAAGGGAGTTGACTCTCAGGTCAACCAGTCCCATGACTGGTTTAGAGATCCAGCTAATTTTGACCTAAGTAGCAATTTATAAAGCAGCAGAATCCTATAGGGAGAAATTCATGTTTAAAAGCAATATCTAAATATAATCCCTTGGTTAGACTAAACTAGAAAATGTCTAAATTATGTATAAGCCTAATCCCATACTGTATGCTCATACTGTATGCTCAAACCACCATTTGTATACTTGGGCTCCCTCTAACAGTTTGAGTCCTGGTTCCCACCCTTATTAGTATGTAACCCTTGGCAAATGAGGTATATTCTACGAGTCTCTGGTTTCCTCATCTGTAACAAAACAAGGAGGCTAGTGATAGTATATCTACTTGTAAAGTTATTGTGTGGATTAAATGAGATAATGGTGTAAGTTGCTTAGCCCAGTGCCTGGCACATAGTAAGGGATAGCAAGTGGTATTAATAGTAATAACAGTTCTATAGTCATAGACCTTTAGAGCTAGGAGGAACCTGGCCCAGTTACCATTCAATGTAGCTCCTTTTCAACTAACCGTGTTTCCCAGACTTCAATTGTCCCTGTGCCACCTTTATGAGTTTTGCCTCACGCCTACATCACCTGCACTATTATTGACTTAATATTTTGCTTTAAATTGACTTCTAAAATGTGAATAGGTGCTGCCCCTTCCTTTGAACTGTTATGTAATCAATAACACACGAAATTACAGGCCCAGTCATCTGAGCCATTAATAGAAGTGACTACTGTTTACTGAATGCCTGCTGGGTGTCAGGTACTTCATATGGTTTACCACTTGATATAAAAATTACCTGAGAAAAACTATTAACATCTCCACTTTCAGATATGTGCTTTTAGCCCCTATGCCATCTGATTCGTCATTCAGAAGAGTGGACATGTTTCTTCATTCTTGTCTCACCAAATCTGGCCTCCCCTTATCCCCTTTTGAATCAACCTAAAGGTTGCTCTCTTTGGCTGTGAAGGTCAAGACTTTTTATGAGTTGAGTGATTTATCTTTTTCTTTGTCATCTATTATCTTTCAGTTCAACGCTTTATGAGTTTTGACCACGTGCCAGGCACTATGTTATAAAGGTAAACAAACAGATTTCCGCTCTTGATTAGTTCAAGGCAGATACAGAAATAGATAATTTAACATAATGTGGTTGTCATGAGTGCCATGATAGATGTATGTCCAGAATGACATGGAAACACAATGGAGGGAGTTTGGGGCAAGATTCCTAGAAGAGAAATGTAAACTTAATTTTGAAGGATGAAGCAAAGGTATTGAGAAAAAGCAAGGTGGGAAGGGTGATCTTGGCAGAGGGAAAAGAATGAACAGAAGTACAGAAGCATGAAATCATATGAGAGTGAAGGAACTAACTGCTGTCTGGGATTTCTTAGGCATAAAATAAGGTAGGTGGTAGTGGTGAATGAGTTCTAAATGTTTGCTAGGACTAGGTCCAGGTTCCTCCACTGAGGCTCTGTTGTCAGGTGGTGCCAGTCCTGTGCATTGTAGGATGTTTAGCAGCATCCCTGACTTTTACACATTAGGTGCCAGTAACACCTTACTCCCAGTTGTGGCAACTGAAAATACCTCCAGACATTGCAAAATGTCCCTTGAGGGGCAAAAATGTCTCTTGCTGAGAATCACTGGATTAAGTCATGGAGAGTGGTATATGCTGATAGCTTTAGACTTAAACTGTGTGTGTTGAGGAGTCTCCACTTTAAAGTGGAGAGCTGACATGATCAGATTAGTATTTTAGAAAGATTACTTAGGCTGCATTTTGGGGGACAGGCTGGAAGGAGACCAGACTAGATGCAGGATAACCAATTTGGAGGACAGCCAGCCATTCATTGGTACATTCATCCCTTAATATATCCTTTTATCCAACCATCTGACAGACATCTGGGTCCTGATCCAGAAAGACATAGTCCCTGCCTTCATGGAACTTGGAGTCTGCGACACTGCTTCTCATACTTTTTTGATTTACTCATCCATTTGAGAATCTGATGAAAGCTATGTACTCTCTCCCTAGAAAAAGGCTTCAATGCACTAGAAGGAAGTGGTTACGACCTCAGGCTCACGAGTTAAGATTTCTGGAGTTGAAAATTCCATCTGTGTCATTTGCTATCCCTGTGACCTTGGCACGAATCAGTTAACCTATCTGAGCTTCTGTTTGTTTCCTCATTTACAAATTGAATATAGTAACACTATCTTTTCAAAGATTATTATTGGAATTAGATAGGAAAAAATACATAGACCATCTAGCACAGTGCTTGGTACATTAAAAGAGCTTTGTAGAGGCTAGCTATTTTTGAAAATTATGGAACATGTGTGTATTTGTGCTGGTCCCTGTCTATTGTTCTGTTCCTTGGCCAGTTCATAAACTCTTAAGTTTAATCATATAGTCATGCTTTCAAGGTTTCTCTTGATTCTATGTCACCAGTCATTTCCTCCTTGTTTATCTATTCCATTCCTTGAGAATCTTTCTAAGCTATATGTCCTCCAAGAAATATTTGGCTGGTATTGGGATATATTATCTCATATATATCTGTCAGCCAATTTCATGGCTAATATTTTAGCTTATTACTTGAACTCCCCACTGTTAATTGTAACAGTACTCTTGGTACAATTCCAGCTACAGAAAATGCTACCTTAATTGATTTCCTTTCTTCTGTCAATAAATGTCTATGTATCTCATGTTAGGTACCATGCTAGGCACTAAGGAGCCAACTTCAGTCAGGATAGACTAGATTCCTCCCCTCATAATGTTTATAGTCTTTTGCTGACTTCATTTCCTTCATCTTCCAGTATGTACAAGGGGTTGTTAGTGGCATAGAGCAGTAGACTATTTCTGTTCCAGTTTATTCATTTTAAGAAGTTAACATTTATGGAAGTGCCTCAAAAACATATCATGACTGTTACTATATTTTACAATTGTCACCAAGTGCTAATAATTTCTTTTCCCAAAGTTCAAGTGTGCTGAAGAAACCAGTTGTTTCCCAAAACGTCCTGCCTCCCCATTTCAAACATGACACTTCTAATCTCCCTCCTTTACTACATTGGGAGCCTTGTGGCTCATTTAAAAAATGACTCTGTTTGATTTTGATCTGTGAGTCCTCTTCAGTAGGAATTTCCAGGAAGCGTATGATTATCTCTTCTGTACTATGCCAGCCCTGGGGAAGATACAGTGACAGGACTGAGTGCTCTCTGCCAGGTGTTATGCCAGCTCCATGTTAGATTTTTCCGCACCTCTAAAAGCTGACAACTCCAGATTGTTAGCATCACTTTTTGTCAGTTTTCAAATGGTCTTCTCATTTCTTGACACTGATACTCTCTGAGCTTCTTCAAATGTATAAAAGAGGGAAAAAGCCATCTTAAGAAAGTTTGGTTTTTTGCACTTGGAAAGCATGATGGCACCTTTAAGAGTGATGGCCTTTATTGATCTTGCTTTTAAAAAGTGGAAATTATTAGAAGATGAAATACACCAAGAGTACATGGCCTTGTCAACAGGGCAAATTATTTCCCATTATCTTAGATACACACTCTTGTGTCTCTCTGCATAACGGCTGGAGAGTTTGAAGAACCTCTCAACCTTTGGTCAAATGCATTGGCATGGTCTGTTTCCATGGCTTCCCAATTAGAATAACTGACACTTCAGTTGCATTGTTCATTGCAAATGAATAGCTAGGATCAATCTAATCAAGAGTAACAATTTCGCTGATCTTGAGAATTATTCTACTGCAGAGGATATAGATTAAATTGCATCTCTCCCAATGTTCCTAAAACATTTTGGAAGTAGAGAAAACAAAGCAAAGCAAAACCAAACCAAACAAAGCAAAACTTCCAAAGTAGTCCTAGTATATTTCATCTTCTAATAATTTCCACTTTTTGCAAGCAAGATCAATAAGGGCTATCGCTCTTTTAGGTGTCATCATGTTTTCTAACTGTAGAAAACCAAGCTTTATCTAGATGGATTTTCTCTCCTATTTATAAATTTGAAGAAGCTCAGACAATATCAGGGTCAAAACAAAATGTTAAATTTGTGATTCCTAAAATTCCTGTGGCAGAGACTGCTGGTTCTAGGCCTATTCTTATATTCACTCTTTCCTCCTGATTACACTCCCAGTTTATTTATTTATTTGTTTGTTTGTTTGTTTGTTTGAGACAGAGTCTTGCTTTGTCGCCCAGGCTGGCGTGCAGTGGCATGATCTCAGCTCACTGCAACCTCTGCCTCCCAGGTTCAAGCAATTCTACTGCCTAAGCCTCCTGAGTAGCTGGGACTACAGGTATGCACCACCAAAACTAGCTATTTTTTTATTTTTATTTTTATTTGTATTTTTAGTAGAGATGGGGTTTCGCCATGTTGGCCAGACTGGTCTTGAACTCCTGACCTCAGGTGATCCACCCACTTCGGCCTCCCAAAGTGCTGGGATTACAGGCATGAGCCACCACACCCAGCCAACTCTGTTTTTGAATCTGAGTACATTGCTGTTTAGAATAGAAGACATACCAGCCTTATTTGCAATTATCTGTAGTCAAGTGAAGTTCCAGGCAATAATATGTAAGAGGAAGTATGGAAGCACCCACACTTACAAATAGATACTTAAAAAGGCTGCTTAAGGAGAGCTGACCCAACTGGAAGGAAGCTGTTCTTGCCCTTTCTTCCATTCTGCAATGTGGATATACCAGTGAGAGTTCTAGCAGATGTCATGGACCATGAGGTGGCCTTGAAAATGGAAGTTATGTGTTAGAGTGGCAAGGCAAAAATACAGAAACCTGGAACCCAGATGACACTGCGGAGCTGCCATCTCAGCCCTAAACCACACATCTAGCCTGGCTGCTCTCTTGCTTACATCACTGTCATGTTAGGGTTTTCTGTTATTCTTGGTTGAATCTAATCACAGGGAAGACAGTGCTCTGTTAGGCTTAGGTCTTGACTGGAGTTACTCACTACAACATTACATTCAAACTGGTCTAACAGATTTCTAGTTTTACATCTCTGGATGAATCACCTATGATTGGAAAATTAAATTAAACTAAATTGAAATAAATTAAGTCTGAAAGAGACTGATGCATGTAGCAAAGTCCACTAGGGCAGCCCTTTGTTAAGAGGATGACTAATTGCTTAAACCTAATAATTAACCTCAAGCATTCTTGAATACCTAGGGCTCCATCTTTGGGTACTTCAAGCTCTTCCAGCTCCATGACTCCTTCATTTAGATCCAGTACTTCTCTCTTATTCTAAAACACTTGTTTGTCTTCCTATGTTCTCTACCAGGCCTATGAGTTTTCGACAGCAAAGATGAGAACTCTTTTATTTTTGCTTTCCTAGTATCTGGCATTAAGCTGGCAAACGTTTGTTGAATGAAAATATTAGTGCTTCATTGACAGTAATGTTTTTAGTCCATGAAAGCATTTTAAAAAATTATAACATGCAAATAGGCTCTAAGAAAAACTATTTCTCATCAACATGTTTGTGTCAGTAAATCTGGGTTTCCAGAGACCCACTGAGGTTAGTGTAAATTGCCATAAATACCTCAATTTTAAGAAATGCATTTCCCACTGCCTCCATATTGTAACTTTTCTGAAGTGAAGATGTATCTTATAGTCAATGTGTATGTTTGATGGTACATTTCTCCCCATTACCCAAAGATATCGAATTGATGTTATGTCTTATAGTCCATGGTGTCTTAGAATTTAGGAAATATGGTATTTCCATTTTGGTCTGGGGAGTCTGGGAATTCCCAAGTCTCTTTCAGAAAGTCTATGAGGTCAAAACTATTTTTCAAATAATATTATGTGCATTTTGTACTTTATCATGTGTGTACAGTGGGGCTTTCCAGAGGCTACCTCAGGCTAGTGTATCTCAGTTTAAAAAAAAATCACACTTTTATTTTCTAATAAGGTAAATATTCATAGGATAAAACCAACAAAAGAATAGCTCGTTGGGGCCCCCAACAATTTTTAGAAATGCAAAGGGGTCCTGAGACCAAAATGCTTGAGAATGGTTATCCTAGAGGAAAGAAACAGTGAAAGACACCACTCTATTATATAAGGGTTTCCTTGAAGCTCATTAAGAAAAAAGCATGTATTTCTCCTAAGATAGTTCCTGGGGCCATAAGTCCTGTCCAAAAGCATACTGAAGGAGTGGCTGAAAATCTTCACTCCCTCTAGAGACTCAATGCCTGATGGGTACCATAAAAGTTTGTTCTTACAGGCTGCCTCAGAACAATCAGCACGTACACACTCTCTCTGAGTCTGCTGTGTAATTGCCACTACCTCATCTTAATAACAGGCATAATTGCTCTGAGTTTCCGTCGACCCTTTCTTGCATCTCCTCTCTGAAGCCTCAATTTTGGAAATGGCACTTGTGAATACACAGAATGTTTAACCACTTCCAGTTTTCAATTTACAGTCAAAGTCATCTATCAGCAGGAGATGAAGGCCCAGTGTGAAAACTACAGAATGTCCTTCAGACTCCACAGCTAATTTGTTTGTAAATTTGATTGTTATCGTAAGGAGAACATATTGTACATGATGCTACTTACATGATGCTACTTGCCGATTTACTGTTGGTATCTCTGTTTCTCGGGTTTTATCATTACAGCTAAAGAACTGAACCCTCTCAGCCCTTCTGGGGGTGGGAAGAGGAATATGAAAATGTTACTATGTTTTTTTTATTTTGAGTCTCTATTTTAATTTAATTTTACATGAATTCATTAAACATCTACTGTATATCTAGCACTGTGGGGGATACACATACAGAAGGAGAGGCAATCAGAGTACACAGTTCGAGGTAATAAGAAATCAAATTTGAGGCTGCGTGATGAGCCCATAAAGCCTGAGATAATTCAGAGTAAGGACAGGACCTCTGCTGGTCTTAACACAGTAGGAAGTGAGACTCTTGTCCTCTTGAGATCCAAGGCTTTGCTTGCATAGGAGCCAGAGACTTATAAAGAAGCTCCTGGAATCATTCTGCAATTTGTTTCTGCTGAGAAGTTGCAGAAACTTGTCTGTTGCAGGTTGTTAATATTATAGTATTGGCTTGACAGGACAGACCAAGCTTCCGATTCCCTTTGGCACCTAAAGCAATTTACAGGCCAGAAGTATGACTGCACAGCTTTTATGAAATGGTCTGATTTCATTGATCAGCCACTCTGAGATTATGTTTTCATTTCTGTAGCTACTGCTAACCCTTCTTTCTGTTATAATATTTCAGGAAGAAACTATTAAAAATTTTCACCATGGAGATGTTAAGATATAAGTGGGCTGGGCTCTGAACGGGAAGGTAAACATCACAACTCATGATTGTTCTACTCAGAAGTTCATTTCAAGTTATACTAGAATTCCACAGATTGTCTCTCATCTTAACTCTGTAATGTTTCCAAATGATAGGGACACTAATAAGAGCAGATGGCCTAATGAACATTTAGAGGGAAGATTTAACTGGTGGTATTTTCATTAGGCCTCCAGTGTGCTTCCGGGTTTTGCCCACCACTTCCCTGTGTGTAATACAAAACTGCACTCACTCAACAGATGGCCCAGCTCAAGCTTCATGCTTCTAGAACTCTGGAGATTGGCCACCTGACCACTTACCATGTGTACAGAATCATTTAAGGAAGCATGCGGGCTATAGACTTAAGCCTGAACAAAAGCAAAAAATGGTGATGAATAGTGAGTATCTGAGCTTCAATAAAAGGGGAGGCAAAATCACCCTCACGAACAGCAAATCTGGCTGAGGTCTCCCAATAACAGGTTCTTACAGATTCAGTAATGATGAAATCCTCTGTGACAAACAGTCCACTCTAATTAATGTTTCATCTAAACTGTAAGCATATCTGAGTGACTCCAGCAGCAACAATGACATGAAAATCTAACACCTCATTGCACAGTGTGCTAGTTATTAAGCTATTGTCTCACAGCTCCCAACTCACCCCTTTAAAGATGCTGCTTTGTGATGCTGGGGTTGGGACTCGGCAATCTACATTTTTCTTTTGCCAGCTAGATTTCTGATAGGTCCTGACAATATGGAAAATAAAGAGATTCTGAGAAGCTAAAGGAGGGAGAAGGGACTTGATCCTTCCTGCTTGCTTTCTGTTCCTGTCAGTGTCATCTCAACAGTAGCCCTTCATCCTGGAAGCAGTACCTGGCTGCACTTCCAGCTCCTTTCCCTACCCTGAGAATCAGTCTCATTATGCTGCCTCAGAGGCACCAGAAGCAACCAGCTGGCATCTTCTTTTTTTTTTTTTTTTTTTTTTTTTGAGTCGGAGTCTCACTCTGTCGCCCAGGCTGGAGTGCAGTGGCATGATCCCAGCTCACTGCAAGCTCCGCTTCCCAGGTTCATGCCATTCTCCTGCCTCAGCCTCCTGAGTAGCTGGGACTACAGGCGCCCGCCACCTCGCCCAGCTAATTTTTTGTATTTTTAGTAGAGATGGGGCTAGCTGGCATCTTCTTCTCAGAGGACTAGGTCCTACCCCCATGGAGCAAATTCTCCAACTTTCTAGGTTCTGACAACCCCAACCGCTTCCCTTTGTTTCCCCAGTCGGAGAGATGGTGGCCACTTCCTACAGATATTATCTCTATCTCTTGTTTTTTTCCAACCCTGTAACATCTGTACATCACATTCTCTATATTAAATCCTCTCTGTTAAAATAACGAATGTACTTTCTGTTTTTCTCACTGCATCTTTTTTTTTTTTTTGAGACTGAGTCTTGCTCTATCCCCCAGGCTGGAGTGCAGTGGCGCGATTTCGGCTCACTGCAACCTACGCCTCCTGGGTTCAAGCAATTCTCGTGCCTCAGCCTCCCAAGTAGCTGGAATTACAGGCACCCACCATGCTCGGCTAATTTTTTTTTTTTTTTTTTTTTTTTGTAGAGACGGGGTTTTGCCATGTTGGTCAGGTTGGTCTTGAACTCCTGACCTCAAATGATCTGCCCGCCTTGGCCTCCCAAAGTGCTGGGATTACAGGCATGAGCCACTGCGCCCGGCCTCTGACTGCATCTTGACTAACATTCACAACATTAACCCACATACAAGGATAGAGGAACAGCAATACACTATTGTAGGTCAGTGGTAACAGAAAACTAGTAAAGGTGAACTGAAAGCAGCAAGGACTATTTTGGCCCCAGAGACTTTGCTATGAAAGTCCAGAAATCCACTGTGCTTGGATGTTATAAAGTTGGTTGTGAATGATTTTATCCAGAGCTTCTCTGACTCTGGAAATGCCATGTTTATGTCATTATTCTCTAGAAACTTCTCATTCTTGCAATTTTTGAGAATGATTTCATGGTCGATCATGTGACTCTCCCATATGTTATTCGGAGACACAATTCTGTACCAAATGGTTCATGAAGTTGCCCCGTGACAACATTTCCTATGTGCTCAATTGTTAACAGTAATACATTAGATATTTACTATTAAATTTCTTTTGTATTCACTCTTGCTAGTTTTCTTGTCAGACATTGCAATTACTCCTTCAGAATCCTCTTCTCATTGATTTGGAGTTGGAAGTGTGTTTTCAGATGCACCAAATGAACCCCTGCTCTTTGTTATGTATCTCAAGATAAACACGTTTCAACGGGTGTAGCCTGTTGGTAACATTTTATATGTCCCCATGTTTACTTTTCCAAACACACCAACTTTTGCATGAAAAGATGGCACTCTTGCTGACAGCCAAATAACTTTCTTTTTGAATTGTATTTCCATTTGATAAAGAGGGGTTGGCACTGATTCGTGCACTTTCCCCTCTCATAATTAATAGAGAGTCGGAGTAGGTTTAAAGGTACAGTGTAGTCTGAAATTTAGTTAGGCCAACTGGCTTGCATTGGGACCCAGCACAGGATGTTATCCCTAGAACCTGAAGACACTAACCACTGAATTTACTTCTCAAACTCCTGGCATCAGGTGATCTGCTTGCCTTGGCCTCCCAAAGTGGTGGGATTACAGGCTTGAGCCACTGTGCCTGGCCTCTGACTGAATCTTGACTAGTATTCACAACATCAACCCACATACAAGGATAGAGGAAGAGCAATACACTATCATAGGTCTTCTGTATCTTAGAGAGATACAGAAGTATCTTAGATATTTCTGTATCTTAGAGAGCTTCAGGTTCACCTCAGGTCATGGCGCCTGCTGAGCAAAATGTGTGGAAGACTGAGTGGTTCAAAAGCAGGTTTGCAAGCCTTGCATCTTGTGACTTGCCCTGAACTTTGAAGATGCTTTTCCTCTGGTGCTTAATAGTTTTAATAAGAGCTAACGTGCCATTGTCCTTTGTGTGGAAAGAGGACACTGCTGAGGGAGTTTTATTTATGTGATAAATTATGTTTTCGATATAGCATTGAGCACGGTACTTGACTTTTATTTTAAGGCCCCTGACAACTTTGGCTATTTGCTTGTGTGCAGACATTTCAGCAGAATTTGGATATGCTGGAGCTGAGGATGTTGGCCTGCTGTTCTCTACTTATATAAACAACCTGAGCTGTCACTTTGGAGGGAGCAATGGAAATATCTCTGATAACAGGTTATTATATTGTGATTTTACCTAAGAGATGCAGGCCTGAAAAACAGTTAAAAAAAGGTTTAAATAAATTTGGAGAAAGGATACAATATTTAAATGAACTCTGCGGATAATCTCATTGCATTGTTTCTCCCAGTTTATCATTTTGTTAAATTTGTTTTTTTTTATATATATAATAGACTTAAGAAAACTGATAGATATGTTGGAAACTTGAATATCTTGATAAAAACAGAAGTCATTAGTTAGATGAAAAAATTCATAGACCAAACTTGCTTCAAAAATCCTAGGACGCTGCTTTCTTCTTATGATATACCAGCTTCTTTCCTTTTGACTTCCCACTTAGCTGGGAGCCTTTTTGTTTTGTCTTGGGAAAGTCATATTCTTCATAGTGACCTAGATAAACTCTGTCTTCTTTCTTATGTACTCTAATATTTATTTTTGTGTGTGTGTGAAATTGACCCATCTAGAATGGCTGCAGGCCACCCACTGAATGAGCTGCTTTTTTACTTCTTGATTTCAAAGAGATAGAGGAGGATCTAACATCTTACATTCACAGATGTATAAAACTCATACTACATTCCAGCCTCAGCTCCATAGTCATCACAACAGTATGTGAAAGTAGAAAGAAGATGAAGTATTTGGGGCACCATTCAATGACTATAGTGAACATTCATTAAGTGATCTAGACAGAGCTTCACATCAGCACTAGGGAGACAAAACATTCTGGGAAGGTCACAGCAGGTTAAGACCAGTCTCTGGAACATGTTTGCTACAGCTCATCACACTCACCTACAGACAGATATATGCCTCTCTGTAAAAGGTACACCTATGTGAAAAGGACAGAAAGGAAGATTACACAATTTCTCTATCAGTTCTAAACTTCTTGGTCCCTTTTAGTTTTGTAAGCTATCAGTTCAATTCTCTTTTGTGAGCAGAAGGTCAAATACTACTACTACTACTATTACTAGTAATAGTAATAATAATAGTGATAAAATAATAATCTATTGAACGCTTATGAGCCAAACACTTTGCTAAGTGATTTATGCATATTACCACATTAAATTCTCACAACCTCCCTATGGGGAAAGTAACATTATCACCCCCATTTACAGATACAGAATTTTTTCCCAGGGGCACACACCTAGCAAGCGGTGGATCTAGGGTTTAAACCCAGGCAGTCTGTATTCCCATAGCATTAAGCTTTAATGACTTTATATATTGGTATAATTATGAAGAACAGTCTACCCTAAAGGCCTGATTTTGTCTCTTGCATCCTCTATTAAAGGATTAGAGAAAGGTTTGGCTCTCCTTTGCCGTTCCAGAAGCTGTTTTTCTGCATTTGACAGAGCCAGGAGACTAGGTCTGGGTTGCATAAGCAATAAATAACATTACGCAAAAATGCATTTAAATTAGAGACTGACAACCACAGATATTCAAAATCAGAAAAACCACCTTGCAGACTGACTTGGTTCTTGTGTCCTCCCATTTTAGCAAGTGTATGATGAATCAACAGAAAATACTTCATGGAGATGCCAATTAACATCTTACATCATCTCTTTTATTTGTAAAGCACTTCACACTTTTCCAAGTGCTTTCACATTAAAAAAGAGAGGCCACTTAATCAACAATTGGGTCATTTATTTAATTAGCCTTCATAAGGAGGAATAATTAACCAGCTCCAAAATTCTAGTGTCAGTTTTTACATCTAGTACTGAATCCAAAATTATACAGAACCTTCATTTGGGTCAAGAAATAGAAAAAAATGATTTAACATTTTTTTCTGTATTACCATCTTTCAGAGGAGAGCAGAATAAATGGTTCAGAACGAAATGTTATTTTTCTAAAATATAGACCCGGTAACTACAAATAGTGTTTATTTAGCATTATTATGTAATTTTCAGCCATAAACTCTAATGGATCTCTCATTTACAGGTGAGTAATAATGTGGAGAGCCACTAGGGACTCTGAAAAAAGCCTTTTTAAATGGCTTTTGGTGCTGTTGTCAAATCAGAGTCTAAACAACTCTTCCTGCCATCTCATGCTCTGTGACAGCATAATTTGATTGCTATGTAGACTGAAGTTTGTGCCACTTTCCTTCCACATGCCTACCTAACTGACATGGCAAATGTACACATAAAAGCCAAGGTTACATGTAATGCCATGTGGTCTCTTTTTTCACTTCTGATCAGCTCCAACAATTTATAGTTGCAAGTGCCTTTCAAAAAAGAAACTTCCTTCATATGTGTTTTCTCATTTAACTGACATGACCTCCTTAGGAGACCTTACATGTTTTTATCCCACTTTTTATTGGTGGAGAAACTCAGGCTCGGAGACCTTAATTAACTTGTCTGAGGTCTCACTGCAAATAAATGGCAGAATATGGACTCACACCCAGGATTGTCTATACTCCTTCTACTAGAACACTCTTAGTCAAAGGAAAATAGGTGAATTAGGCAATTGTCCAGAGAACTTTGGTAAAACATGCCTCTGTACTCCTGAAGAAATATGAATAATTGTTCCAGGCTTATAAACATGTCTGGTAGAAAGTTTGCTCATTTTTATTCAGTAGTCATCACTTTCTGATTTAAATACTTTCACATTTAAGGTAATTGACATATTGAGGTCTTTGAGAAGAGTGTGGCTAAGTTAACAATGCCTTCCTGCTATGGTTGATGTAGATTGAGCTCCCTCTTTACCTTGTAGGAACTAACAAGCACTCCCATTTCTGCACTTATAATATAAGCCTTTGGATCAGCGGGAGGAATTGGCTGTGACTCGTAGTTTGACTGAGTGCATGTGGCTCAAATGAATAGAACAAAACATTGCTGATTTAGGATGCTTATGTTTGGACTCCTGCAATAGCCCATTGCTGAGCAGTTAAAATTGCTGCTCTATTGTTGTGGTCCAGGCATGAGAACGGTGAAAGAAAATGGGAAAATACACTGGAGGTTTGGTTGGTATGGCTTTTAATGCCATCTAATCTATTAGTTGATAGTTACTATGAAAATAGTTGATTCAATTGGTTAAACTAACCATGACCAATTAGGATAGAGTAAATGTTTGGCATAAGGGCCACCAAATGACATTTTTGGTTCCATTCTACTACTCCCTGGGCCTCATTAATTTGCTGTTTGATCTTCTGTCCACTCTCTAACCTTCTCTTATCCTTTCTTCACCTCTTTTTTTTCCCACCTATTTGTGCCTACTGCACACTGGTATTACTGGCCCTTGAGAAATGTGTTTTCAAATATTTCAGATATATAGCTTTCATCGTCCCTGTCTTGCTGTTTACCTGCAACTCACTCTTTCCTTCTACCACATGCCCTTGTGTCTGAATTATCTGGAGTGTGGCCAGAGACCTTTTCTTTGCTTTGACAGTGAGATAAGTTCCATAGTCATGGAAACATTGAGAGGGTGTGGTGGGGTGGAGGTGGGGAGATTTTCATCTTTGGTGGCAAGAACTTTTAAAATAAACTTTCTTTTCTTTTTCCCCTGGGAGATCCCTTTATTCAAGCAAACTTATTATAATTCAGATTTTCTTGATTCCCTACAGAGCTTCACAAAACTCACAAGTCTGTCCCGGCAGGGAATTTCACTTATAGTGGCCTTCATTTGAAAGATCTAATTCTGTTCTCTTTCAGTGTGCACATGGGAGAGTGATGGAAGTGCACAAAGAAAAGCAAGTAATCCATGAAGAAGTTGAGTTTCAATATCATCTGTATCAGTATCACTCAGGATGACGAAGGACATTCTGTAGACATGAAAGGGTTGGCAAGGGAGAGAGGGAAAGACAATGACAGATGTTAGCCAAGAGTTTAAGAAGGGGAAAAGAAGGTGCCTTTTCTGTTAAAGAAAATTTTTTTTGAGACATTGTTTCACTCTGTCATCCAGGCTGGAGTGCAGTGGCACAATCACAGCCCACTGCAGCCTTGTCCCCTGGGTTAAGGTGATCCTCCCACCTTAGCCTCCCGTGTAGCTGGGACTACAGGCATGCACCACCATGCCCGACTAATGTTTGTATTTTTTGTAGAGACGGGGGTTTCGTCCTGTTGCCCAGGCTGGTCTTGAACTCCTGAGGCTCAAGTGATCTGCCCACCTCAGCCTCTGAAAGTGTTGGGATTACAGGCATAAGCCACCATGCCTCTTCTGCTTTAAAACTACTGTTTTTTTTTCTTTTTTTTCCACCCAGATTGCTGTAACTTTTCATGCCTGGACGACTATGTGTGTGTGTGTGTGTGTGTGTGTGTGTGTGTGTGTGTGTGTGTGTGTGTGTGTGTGTGTGTGTGTGTGTGTATTTAAAACAACAGAAAATGCTGAACCCACTTGTATAAAATTAAATTGCCATGTAGATTTTGAAGAGGAGACTGCATATTACCCCTTCTACAGAGCTGTGTTATTTTATCTGAAGCTTGCAGAAAAATCTAAGGACAAGAGAAAGTTGTTTTTTCAGTTATGTCGAGAGCAGAAGACAACCAAGGAAGGCAGAGGTCTGCTGCTTGGGGCAGGTGGTATAGTACTGATGGATGAGAGAGAGGGGAAGGTTTTGTTTTCTCTGTTAAGGAGAATGACGACAGAGAATATTGATTCAGAGTTACCAAAGCCAAAAATGGATGAAGGGATTGTAAAAGAGCATCTAAATTCTTTAACTGAGTTCAAGTTTTCTAGCTAGGAAGAATCACTCCTTATAGAGAACATGCAAATGGGGTTTAGAACTTTTTTGTGTAATTATTGAGAAATAGTGGGCACCAGAAGATTAGAGATGGTTAAATATAGTTCTGACTTCAAGAAGAATCAGAAATGTGCCCCACAACCTGCATGGAGGGAGCTTTATGTTGATTTGGAAAAGATCTTCAATTGTATTATGAAACAGTTGTTTTTTTAGCTCTTAGATGAGGAAATGATGTTTACAGACACTGTGACTAGAAACAAATTTTTTCAAGTGGTTCTTATTTCCTTTTAAACAGAGTTACCAACCTGGTAAGGTTTCTCATGATACCTTTACAGATAAGTTGGGGGAAATATCAGTGAAGAGAGTGGCTTTCAAACTTGTTTTGACTGTGACACTCACTAAAAACTGTATTTTACACCATTATCCTGTCGAAATAAAAATATTATGAAACACTACTCACCCTCATTACACATGATACACCTTGATTTTTAAAATTGTGTTTCACCTTTTTAAAAAGCTGGTCATAGGCCATTATATTGATTTCCCAATGTATTATGAAGAATCACAATGTGTAGGTGAGAGTTCAAACACATGGGTTCATAATCTAACAGATAACTAGTCTATTGGTGCCACAATTGCACCTACCTATCCATCAATTTTATAATGGATGAAGGCATAGAAAGCATTCATCAAATACATAGGCGACACAAGGCTGGGAAGGATAGTGAAAATATTAGATGATAGCAGAAGAGTATAAAGAATTGGACTAACTCAAACAACATGGAATTGAATAGAGACTAAGGCAGGACCCAGCAGTATGTTGTAAATCACTAATGGTGCAAGTATAAGATGAGGAGATGGGAATGAGAGACACGTGAATTTTTAGTTTTCTGTAATTACATCACATCATATGTCAAATGTGTGATACAGCTGTGAAAAAATCCCGGTCAACTTTAGCTGTGGTTCTCTAATCTGTGCCCTTTATTTCTTTAGCATTTTGCAAAAGTGCCTTTGAGGTCACCATGCAAGCTACGATTGCACAGAAGTAAGCTTGAATAAAGAAGGTTCTGGGACACCACCTCTTGTTTGAATCTGCTGTTTGCATCTATTTTATAAATTGAGACTGATTTGTTTGAAGTAGATGTTCTGTGGCTAAAGTTTTTTTTTTTTAAACAATCAATGGGCAAAAGGAAAAGAAACAATATAGAAAGGGAGTTGTGACAGTTCCCATTCTACCTGAGTACTCAGAGCACATCTGGATTATTTTATTCATTCTGGAAGCCATGGTGGCTTCCATTCTGGAAGAATGGTGAAGGAACTCAAAACCATGTAAAATGAAGTATAGTTAAATGAAGTGGGAATGTGACTTAAGAGGCATGAAAGAGTTGTTTTCTTGTACTAAGAGGGCTGTCACGTGGAGGAGGCAGTTTAATGTAATTTGGTGAAAATAATGTGGGCTTTGGCATCAGGTTGACCAGGTTCAAATTCCAACTCAGCCACTTATTGGTTGTCTGGCCTTGACCAAGTTACTCAATTCCTCTGAATCTTGTTTTTCATATGTATTAAAAACAGGGGAACATAATACCTATCTTGAAGGATTGTCATGAGGATTAAATAAGATAACATATATAAACGTACACAGTATTGTGCTTGATTCACTAGTAGATTGATCTCATAGAATACAGATTAAATTTATAAT
Source organism: Gorilla gorilla gorilla (assembly GCF_029281585.2). NCBI lineage: Eukaryota > Metazoa > Chordata > Mammalia > Primates > Hominidae > Gorilla > Gorilla gorilla. The sequence goes on from NC_073247.2 coordinate 136,115,157, forward strand.
TCAAGAAAGCCTGAACAGTTGCAGTAAGACTGGATGGTGGAAGTTAAAGGAAGACAAAAAGTTAAAGGGATCCAAAAAGAGCTTGTCATCAGTCAGAGGTATTCAAAGATGGAATGTGCTGCCTGGGGGAGGTAGTAAATTCCCTAACACAGGAAGCATTTGAAAATAGGTTGGATTGTTACTACATGGTCAGAATATTCTGGAGAGGAGTCAAGCATCAAATAACTGAGAAGAGTAAGATTCCTAGTGGACTAGTTCAATAGATGTAACATATGAGGACAAAGTTTGCTCCTCCAAAGAATGTTACCTTCCTTCCTGCGCAACTATGGATGATGCTTCCCCTACCCCTGTTAGACCCATCTGACAAATGGGTGCTGTTGGAAACCAGTGGGAAACACACAAATCATCCAATAAGCACTTATGAAGCCCTGGCTGTGTATCTGGATGCTCTAGACAAACACCTCAAAGTGTGTACCTTATGGGCAGTAGGTCAACAGGATTTCCTATGCATGCAAAAGGTCCATCTTGCTTGTGTATCTCCTATTGGGCTGACTTTGGGAAAAGCATTGGGCTGGCTCCAAGGAGTAACTTGCTATCCCATCAAGAAACTTGCTCTAACTCCCAATTCCATTCTAGTCAGGCATCAGATGGAAGTGAGTTACCAGAGCAGGATGATTCAAAAGCAGCAACAGAAATAAAGCACCCAGTGTCTTGATAATCAACTCATCTCCTGAAGTGAAAGGCCTGGTTGCTTATAGCAGTGCTTACAAAGGGCAGTTATGCTTCAGAGTTTATACTGAGAGTTCAGTTTCAGATTTCAGTAAATCAAAAATGATATTGATTTTGAACAAATGGATGATTTTATTGTCAAAGCAAATTTCATTTCTTGAGACGATTAGATTTTATTAAACTCTTTCCTAACTGCCACTAAACACACATTCTGTGAATAAAGAGCATATTCTTCAACCAAGCGGCATTTGTCACTCAGCTAAATACAATGCTATTTGGCCATCTCCAGAGGTTGGAAAAATGCACACTTGGGTTCAGAAAGCTTGTGCCAAAATCTTAGTTATATCACTCAATAACTCTATGGTCATAGCACAATATATAATCCTTCCGACTAACAGTTTTCTCCTCTGGCAGATGGGGATAATAATATCTACCTCTCAAGGGTGGTTGCATTGTGTAGATAAAATAGAATAGTGTAAATTAGATTCTTAGCATAGTTCCTGGTACATAGTGAGCTCTCTATAAGTGGTAGCAGTTATTCTTCGACTTACTATAGGACTTAATGATCTGCTAAAGATTAGGACAAGCCCTGAGAACTGATTCTTCTTTGGGCTTAGGTTTGCCACAGAAAAGTACAGAAGATGAAGGCAAGTAAGATGAAGAGGACCATTCTCTCACATCACTTTCTAACCTCCATAGGTACTATGCTAGTATACATGGGCCTTTCTTTGTTGGAGATCTTTTGGTTTTGAAATGTTGGAATGCTGGAAAGGTAACAAGAAACTTTAGAAATTTGGTTGTATTTCTGTGGAGACACCTTTGTGGAGTTGGAAGGAAACTTGAGAAAACAGTTGGTCCATTTTCCTGGCTCCAGAGAGGCCTATATGTCAAGCATTCATAGATTATTGCTATCCAATATTTGCTTGAAAAGTTTCAAAAGGTGGGAACTCCACAAAAAATTTTTAAAAATATATGATGCTGCCATGTAGTGTTAGAAACAGTAAGCTTTTCTTAAGGTCTGATTCAAATCTTCATGTTGCAGCATAGGCCTCTATTTTCTCTCCTGTCCATTCCTGTCAGCAGAAACAATCCACTCTCATTTAGACATTTGTCTGTGCCCTCACCCGTCAATATATTTTGATTTACTGAAATATGAAACTCAGCACTGTGTAAGCTCAGCTGGATCACTGTAAGTACTACTATAAACAACTGGGGCTTTGCTCTTGGTGGGTGTTATGAAGCTCCCTGCTCAGCTTTCTTCTCTCTAGCTGAAGATGGCCCATGTTCTTAAGTACAGTCATGGGAAACATCGGTTGCCAATCTGCCACAGTTGTCTAAACAGATGGGAAGCTCTGGTCATAATGGCTGAGCATCTAGGAAGCTGTGCCACACACAGGCTTTCTCCTGGTAAACTCTCTATCAACTGACCCATCAATTTCATTCGGTGTTCTCCAGCTTTAGTCCACCTGTGCCACACCTGGGTGCTGATCTGCCCACACCTGGGAGCTGATTTGCTTCAATGCCAAAGCCTCTTCTTCCCAGCCAAACATCTCAAAGAAGTGATCTATTTTCTGTTTCTCCATTTCCTCACTTCCTACTCTGCCGCTGGTATCTGACTCTCATTAATTAGCACTCTATCAAAGGTACTCTTATCAGAGGCGTTAATGCTGTGAAATCTAATGGCTTCTTTAAAAAGCACCTCATTTTTTATGATCCCTAAGCAGCATTTGATACTGACCATTCCCTTCCTCTTGAAAAACTTGCGTCTCTTGGCTTTTTTGACACCTTCATGGTTTTCCGCCTAATTGCCAGGTCTCCTTCTCCCAGCCTCCCTTGTGCGTTCTCATTCCTCAGTTTTTTCTTGAATACTGGTGTTCCATAGAGTTTGGTCTTAAGCCTTCTCCTCTTTTTTATGCTATGTACCCTCCGTGAGAGAGCTCATCCACTCCCCTATTTACCATTGCCATGTGTAAACTAATAGCAATCACAACTCTAATCTGTAGTTAGACCTCAAGCTTTAAACCTGTATCCAATTTCCTGCCACATATCTTTATCTGGATGCCACACAGGCACCTCAATGTACCCCAAACTGAACCCATCATCCAACCATCAAGCAAACCTGCTTCTCTTACTCTTGTATTCCCTGTACCAGTGAATGGTACTACCATACACATGTTCCCTCAATTCTGAAATTGTCAGTCAACAAGTTATTTGATATTAGCTCCAATGTTTAACGAATCTATCTACCTTTCTATGAGATTTTAGGTTCAGCCATTAAAATTGCTTGCCTATGTAGCCTGCATAAAGCTGAGAAGTGTCATGGAAAGTCTCATCCAGAGTTGTATCCCAAAGAAATATCAGCTGAACATCCCAAAAGCAGTGGAAAACAGCTTAATTTTTATAGCAGTCCCTTGGAAAGGGGCTGATCATTTCTATATTGATATGTTTTGTCCTTGTCATACCTGGATTTCTTCAACTGTCTCTTAAGTGGTCTCCCTGCCTCTAGTGTTATTTTGCTTCACTTGGTTCTCCATGCAACAGCTAGAATGATCTCTGAAAACTGATTTCCATGCTTAATACTATTTTAAAAATGCATTTCCCTTCTTAACGCTGTTATTGTCTCCTCATTGTTCAGTATAACTTCATTATGCTTATAAGGCCCTTCACCATTTCACCCTCACTTACCTTTCTAGCTTCATCTCTCACTACTCTTTCATATTCTTTTTACCATTGCGTCCTTTTGGTTCAGGTATAGATGTTAACTGTACCTGCTGAGCCCTTCCTATGCATGTTCCAGGAACACACAGTCTACTGTGGGAGACGGGTTGGATACACAGTTTGCCAACAAAGATCAAATTACATTTAAGCATGGTGATACTAAATTCCAGTAAGGGATTGAAGCAACAGTGAGGACTAGAACCATCAAGGAAGGTTCCCATGGAAGAGGTGAGGTGTGAGGAGGATGGAGAATGGGATTTGGACCAGCAGAGGTACTTCCAGACTGGGGGAATGGGGCCATGAGAAGTAGGCCTTTAATAAAGGTAGAGGGTGATAATCTGGACACTAATCAATACAGTCTCCTTGTTTTGAGCCAGTCTGGGTGGACAAATTGGATTTACTCTTTAGTGTGTCTCAGGCACAGAACAGGAAATGGTGGATAGCAGCAGAGTTACTGGCCAAATAATCTGGACATAAAACCTGCTTTCTTTCCTGGTAAATCCTGCTGGCTTCTGCCATCCCCTTCTCATACCAAACAACCTCCCCTGCCTCCAAAAAAATCTACTGTATCTCTAAAGCTAAAGTTGTGTAAAGAAAGGGGAAAGAGGGTACTTCAGAGAAACTGAGGCTTGGAATGAAATGCCATAGAGAAAAGTTTCTGTCTCCTGGTTACCAGGGCTTCTTTTCAGTGGGCTGCATTGTATTTCCCAACCTGAAAAGGATGAGGTAGATTTTATGGTGGGAATTATGTTTGGAAAGTGTCATGTGAAAAAGAACTCTTCTCATGGTGATGATGATCATATGTTTGCTCTACTAAGACAAATAATTCTCTTTTCAACATAACTTTTCTACACAGAAACAGAAAAGTTGTTTAGAGTTGACTGATTGCAATACTAAATGCCCTATTTTAAGTTAAAAATATCCCACAAGTGAATCACACATGTGCATCTTCTCTGTCCCTCCTCCTCCATACACATACATTCACACCCTTCTTTATTGCCATAAATAATGCTCCTTTTCCTTGCCTTCTGCAGCATTTTGAATCATGGAAAGTTAGACTATTCTAGGACTTGACAGCCTGACCCATTCAAGTCTCTATTAAAAAGGGTTTGTTCATTTTGTCAGTTTTCCAGGCCCAACTCCCCATTTCACTTTTGTAGTTGACTATATATGAACATTTCTTGAGTTTCTGGGGCAGGGCAGGGGCACATAGAGAAGAAGAAATTCAAAATAGGCTAGTGTTTTATAGAGTTGTATGCTCAAGGTGGGTGGAGGTGGCAGGAGATCTTAGAGTCAATGACTAAAGCAAGGTTTCTTAGGGGTGTGTTCCTTTTACTTACTAATATGGTTTTGCTCTGTCCCCACCCAAATCTCATCTTGAATTGTAACTCCTACAATTCCCACAGGTCGTGGGAGAAACCTGGTGGGAGGTGATTGAATTATGGGGGTGGGTCTTTCCTGAGCTGTTCTCGTGATAGTGCATGAGTCTCACGAGATCTGATGGTTTTAAAAATGGGAGTTTCCCTGCACAAGCTCTCTGTTTGGCTGCTGCCATCCATGTAAGACATGACTTGCCCCTCCTTGCCTTCTACCATGATTGTGAGGCCTCTCCCACCATGGAGAACTGTAAGTCCAATAAGCCTCTTTCTTTTGTAAATTGCACAGTCTTGCGTATGTCTTTATCAGCAGCGTAAAAATGGACTAATACATTTACCTTGTTTTTCTAGGGTTTAGGTGGTATGACAAATGAAGCAACAGGAATATCATAACTGTGGGGGACACTGCTCATTGCCTCCCCAGTAGCAACCCTTTACTCCTTGCTAACAGAACTCTGATTTTGGTTTAAGAATCAGGTAGCAATGTGCTTAGGGAAGGGGACCCACTTCTAGAGGGTCTGAATTCACTATGGAATCTCATTTCCCCTTTGCCAGTGACTGGTGAAGGCATGGGCATGTGACTCAATTCTGGCCAGTGTGACACAAGAAGGAAATTTGCTGGCATCTTTGCCTATCTTTGGACATCTCATTATGTGAGATAATTAAACCTTATTGTTTAAGCAACTTTTAGACAAGTATTTTATTACTTGCAGACAAGACCATCCTCTGTGATACACTAATCAATTTGAAAACTCTCAACATCCACTTTAGTTTTTTTGAAAAGATTATTTAATAATCTACTTTACTAGGGTCACAAATTTATGGAATGTTAGAGCTGGAAGGTTTGAGGACTGTCTAATCTATTTCCTTCATTTCTTGTTTCTGCAGACTAAAAAAGTCAGACACTGAATGGTGGGACTATGCTGTATGCTCTATAATCTCTTTAAATGTCTAATACTGATTTTGTAGAATTGTGGTAAAATCAGAATTTTGGACCCAGATGAGAGCTACACTGAATTTTCTTTTATCCTCACTGGCCTAAAAAAAAAACAAAAAAACACAGATTTCCTAAATAACAGTTAAATAGATCTCAGAGGGGATGTTGCTTTTACTTAAGAAAACTTCCAAGCACCCTAGAAATAGCTATTTATATACACGTGAATAACAACATGCTCATATATTCATTAAAAAAGATGTCTAAAGAGACTTCGTAGTCACTATTTTTCTAAATTTCAGTCACTGTTTCATTTGACTTTCTTCACAGAATTGGAAAAAACGACTTTAAAGTTCATGTGGAACCAAAAAAGAGCACACATTGTCAAGTCAATCCTAAGCCAAAAGAACAAAGCTGGAGGCATCATGCTACCTGACTTCAAACTATACTACAAGGCTTCAGTAACCAAAACAGCATGGTACTGGTACCGAAACAGAGATATAGACCAATGGAACAGAACAGAGCCCTCAGAAATAATACCACACATCTACAGCTATCTGATCTTTGACAAACCTGAGAAAAACAAGAAATGGGGAAAGGATTCCCTATTTAACAAATGTGCTGGGGAAACTGGCTAGCCATATGCAGAAAGCTGAAACTGGATCCCTTCCTTACACCTTATACAAAAATTAATTCAAGATGGATTAAAGACTTAAATGTTAGACCTAAATCCATAAAAACCCTACAAGAAAACCTAGGCAATACCATTCAGGACATAGGCATGGGCAAGGACTTCATGTCTAAAACACAAAAAGCAATGGCAACAAAAGCCACAATTGACAAATGGGATCTAATTAAACTAAAGAGCTTCTGCACAGCAAAAGAAACTACCATCAGAGTGAACAGGCAACCTACAAAATGGGAGAAAATTTTTGCAATCTACTCATCTGACAAAGGGCTAATATCCAGAATCTACAAAGAACTCAAACAAATTTACAAGAAAAAACAAACAACCCATCAACAAGTGGGTGAAGGATATGAACAGACACTTCTCAAAAGAAGACATTTATGCAGCCAACAGTCACATGAAAAAATGCTCATCATCACTGGCCATCAGAGAAATGCATATCAAAATCACAATGAGATACCATCTCACACCAGTTAGAATGGCAATCATTAAAAAGTCAGGACACAACAGGTGCTGGAGAGGATGTGGAGAAATAGGAACACTTTTACACCGTTGGTGGGACTGTAAACTGGTTCAACCATTGTGGAAATCAGTGTGGTGATTCCTCAGGGATCTAGAACTAGAAATACGATTTGACCCAGCCATCCCATTACTGGGTATATACCCAAAGATTATAAATCATGCTGCTATAAAGACACATGCACATGTATGTTTATTGCGGGACTATTCACAATAGCAAAGACTTGGAACCAACCCAAATATCCAACAATGATAGACTGGATTAAGAAAATGTGGCACATATACACCATGGAATACTATGCAGCCATAAAAAATGAGTTCATGTCCTTTATAGGGACATGGATGAAGCTGGAAACCATCATTCTCAGCAAACTATCGCAAGGACAAAAAACCAAACATCGCATGTTCTCACTCATAGGTGGGAACTGAACAATGAGAACACTTGCACACAGGAAGGGGGGCGTCACTCACCGGGGCCTGTTGTGGGGTGGGGGGAGGGGGGAGGGATAGCATTAGGAGATATACCTAATGTAAATGACGAGTTAATGGGTGCAGCACACCAACATGGCACATGTATACATATGTAACAAACCTGCACATTGTGCACATGTACCCTAGAACTTAAAGTATAATAAAAAAAAATAGAATTACTTATCTTGGAAATATTCAATAAACGAGATTGGCCTTACCCTCTGATTAATTCAAGCTTGAGAGACTTTACTTAATTGTATGTCAATATTCTACCTGACATTACTTCCGTCCTCACTTACCATTTTCTCCCAACTAAGCCTTTCTAACGAGGAAAAAAGTAACTTATATAAAGAGAAACTTCTGCTATCTGGTGTTATAACAGATATACCAGGCTTCCATTCTACCTAATTTCTACATGAGAAAATTGTTATCCATTTCCATGATGCCAAATGACAATAATACTTGAAAACCAGTGATGCCTACCTGAGTGATGTCCATTCCTGAGTCACAGCTCAGTGGTTGTGTGGAAGTCAGACCATTTGAGCCGATTACAGTTGTGATCACAGCATTCTCATCAATTTTGCGAATCATAGTCCCATCCACAAAGTAAATAAATCCATGCCTATCAACTGTGATGCCTGTTGGGAAAGAGCAAATGAGCATTAGTAGTCTAGTGAACCACATTTGCACTAAGCTCTGTATTTTGAAAAAAGCCATAGCAATGGAAAGGCATTTTAAAGACATATAGATTCAATTTTGCTCAGCACAGACAGGACAGTAATGGGAGAGGTTTGTTGGGGCATACATTCACTTCTTTGTGTATTGAGAAGAAATGACAAAAAGTCACATGCGGAGATAAAGCCAGGTCTAATAATTTTGTTTTGTCCAGTTTTACATTTCCACCCCCTTGATACTTGCTTGCCCCCACAAACAATAAAAAATCATCTTTAAGATAAATGGGAAAAGACGGGGAGATCATGTATATTACATTTTTTTAGGGTGCTAATACACAGGCTGCTGCTTATTTTCATGATTGCATTAGGAAATAACTGACTTGAAAAGCATTATAATTATTTTCATCAAATCAGACTTTGTTAAAAGGGAGTTTGTAATAACTTTGATAAACCGGGCTGAGTTTTTTTCTCCATATTATCTATTAAAAGGGGAGTTGGCGAGCAAAATTATAGTATCACAAAGGGAATGGCTAAGTTTCTAGAAAAGATAAAAGCCGATAAAATTTTCACAGCAGTTTTTACACACAGTGTTAATTACAGCCTGGTTTCTTAAAATTTTTATTATAATAGCAGTTAGAAGGCTTGGGTTCTAATACTGAATACCCCACTTACAACTAATGTGTGACTCTGATTGAGTCATTCATTTGCAAATTTCAGACTCCTCTTTGGTAACATAGGGACAGGATCGTCTGCCTTACTTAGCTCAAGTGATCTACTGCTCTGGTTTGGCTGTAACTGAGGCAGAGCTCAGTTTTAAAACTAGGACCATCCTTGACAAACCAGGATGAGCTGGTTACTCTATATCTAGGTTTTTTTTGTTTTTGTTTTTGTTTTTGTTTTTTTTTTGAGGGAGTTTTGCTCTTGTTGTCCAGGCTGGGCACAATGCTGCAATCTTGGCTCACTGCAACCTCCGCCTCCTGGGTTCAAGTGATTATCCTGCTTCAGCCTCCCAAATAGCTAGGATTATAGGAGCCTGCCAGCATGCCTGGCTAATTTTTTGTATTTTTAGTAGAGACAGGGTTTCACCATGTTGGCCAGGCTGGTCTCGAACTGACCTCAGGTGATCCACCTGCCTCGGCCTCCCAAAGTGGTGGGATTACAGGCGTGAGATATCGGGCCTGGCCCTAGGTTGTTATATCATATGAAATAATACATATAAAAAGTATCAGATACACTTTAAGAACATATGGCTCTACTCCTATTTCCCTTGGTGCTTTTGACAGTGCTCTTGAAAATAACCACATGACATTTTTCAAACTAGTCTACAATTTAGTCTTTTCCCCACTTCCCTTTATTTAGGTCTGGTGAAACTCACTGAATGGATGTTAAAGTCAGAATTTCTGTGCTAACAAGCATGTCCTTTTGGCACAACACAACACACAAACACACACACACATGAATTTTCTGGCAAAATGTGAACTCATCTAGAGTCATTTTATAAACTCAACTTAATAAACTGCTTTTAGATGAACTAATTCATTGGCAGGAAGTTAATATTAAGACTTGGCTTTATGGTATACTTTGATTAATCCTGATGTTTGGTTAATCCTTAACATCTATACAAGTTACAAATTCATTTTAATGTCCCCTGAATACTTCTAAAGTCATCTATGTTTTGGTGAGTTCTCCAAGGAAACCAGCATGTCCAAACAAGGGAATTCCATGTCCATAAATCCCTTTATAATTTTTAGAGGTATAAGGACCCTTAAGGTGGTTTATAAAAAGACTTTTAAGACTGAGGCAAGTTAAATGATGATGGCATATGAACAATTATTTAATCTCCAGAACATTTTGGATGAGGATGAACCAAGGGGGAACTTCTGCCTGTTATTTTTGTGTTTTGCAACATCAATTTCTTGATTGCTTAAAATTTGGTGTGGTTTGCGGCAGACCTATTATTTAGAACCACCTTCTATGACCACTATATTAAATATCGCTGAGTATAAAATTTCAAATTTGGCTGTCATAAGGGGATAGACTGAAAGATCAAGACTCAAGACTCAAGTCTGGAGACGGAAAGACTGAAAGGAGATGTGCTCGACATGTACGAAATCATGAATCATTTACTAAACACTATGATTACTAAATCATAGTGAATGTCACCATGCTAGGCTCTGTGAGGGTATAAGGATAAAGAATCTGGTTACACTGAAACTAAGACTAAGAGGAATACTCTGGAACTTTAGTAAATTAAGGATATTAAAAATAAAATGAAGTGTTGCTCTTATGAGGAGGTAGTAAACTTAGAGGATCTGATCCTCTAAAAATTTGAGCAGGTTCACAAAAGTTACAGAGAAATAAATGTATTCTTAACTAGTATACATGGGAAGGTCTTTACATCTCTTTGCTGATATCAGGGAGGACAATCCTTTTCCTTGACTACCACACTTCTCATCCCATCAGAGTGCAAAGTTTAGGCTGATCCAGGGAGGATAATCTGGGACTTTACATAGTTTTCTTACTTTTACTTTTTGTGAAGATCTAAACACTGTGAACTTCTTTGTCTCCGTTCATGTCAGCTGAGTTCCACAGACGAGTGCCCTTTGAAATAAGTCTGGGCTTATTAAATACTCACTATTTGCCTTCAGGGCTTATTCTGCTGACAGTTTGTAGAATATTTTCCTTTCATATATTTGTGTAGCAACTTCTTTTATCATGGTCCAAATTCCAAACATACTTCTTTTTCCTTGAGAAGCTTTAATTAACTTTGATTGGGTTACACTTATGTTTGGAGTTGAAAAAGAAATAGTAGAAAAGGCTTTGAGGAAACTATGTGATAGGTGCTTCATAAATGTACCGAGCATATTTTATATGTACATATTTTCCTCTCATTTGCCTTCCCTTACCAACCAATCAACCAACCAACACATAAATTCCCCAAACAACAATTTTGCAACCTCTTTGCTGGTGAAGCTTAAGGGGTATTTAATTTTCACTGAGGGTAAAAATCAAATTGGAAACCCCAGGCATGAAAAAGAGAATAATATTTGTCCACTATTTGGGGAGGTTTCCCCTCCCATAATGCTTATTGTTATAACCCAGGGATAGTGATGATGCTGTAGATATATTACTGCTTGTCAGAATGAGTGAAAGGAGGTGACACATTCCCAGTATATATTTTAAGCTTTATTCTTTGGAGATGGGCATGTGAGTGATTTCAGATCACATAAAGCCATCTGGGGCTAGCAAGATCTGCAGATTCAATTTACTTTCCAATTTTGATATTGTTGTGCCCAGATCTCCAAAACTTGGTAACCAATGTTGTGGGCATAATTTGTTCCAACGGTCATGTTCATTGATGTGCTCACTGACAGCATTTTCATTAGCACTTAAACAATCAAAGGTACAGTCTCTGGATGAGAAAAGATTTAAAGATTTAAACCGTACTAAGAAAACCACTTCCAGGTTTAAAAATTTTGAACCAGAATTCATTTTCGTTTTCAAAGCAAGTAAAAATACAGAGATCTCTGATATTACCGCAAGGTTAGGCCGTGATGCAAGGCAGGTGGAGGTGGAAGTGGGAAGAAAACACACAATAGCTTGAGTCCCCTCAATTTAACTTTGAATTTAAAAATCCCCCTGCACCAAGGAAAACATTGGCCTCAGATGCCCAGACAGCATGTTTAGCTTGGAGCACATTTTTACATTTGGGAGAAAATAAATAAATCCTTGTAAATTAGTGCATATAATGAAAGCACTGACAGACCATAACCTGGAAGTGTGAATGGTGCTGTCTCCATTCATCAGCATTAAGCCCTAACAAGCTCTTTCTATGGAGAGACCTGCTCATAAATAAAGTGCATCTTGTAAAAAAATTATTCACAACATCCCATGCAAAGTAGGGGATATTATATAATATCTGAACTGCAGGCTCTTTTCTCTGTGAAGCAGTGCTCTGTATGAAACAGCTGCAAATTATAGGCAAAATTATTTGACTTCTTCCCTTGTCTTATTATCCTCCAATGAATAAATACTATAATTCTTAAGAAGACAATTGCCTAAAGCTGGGGCAGCCTGGATAGTTACTTATAGATTTATCACCTGTGAGGGAAAAGATGCTACTGATCAATACTGAAGGAACAGGGGCATCCTGATGTAATCACTGAGAGTCCAGATGTGGTGCTTAATAGCCTGGAAATAGTAGCTAAATCCCAAATTAGATAACAGTGAAGATTTGAGTTTTTGGCTGTGTAGAATGCCAATTTCAAATGTTGGCAGAAGGCATCTCTGTACTTAATTTTTTTAAATTACAGCTGTTGAGGCCACCTACATTTTTATTATTTCTATATAAAAAATGAAACATCTTTCAGAATATAAGCTTTGGAAAGCAGTCATAACATTCTCTTCATCTATAGCCCTAGCAACAAGAAAACTGAAATACTGGATGTTTTTCTGCCACAATCTGCTGTTTAATTTTATCAGACAAAGATAAATGGTTAAATCAACTTCCAGGGAAATTCCTAAGCCTAATATGGTGTCAGCTCAATCTCCAATACTGAGAGTGCTGAATTGTGTAACTGATTCAAAAATGTTCTTTTAGTCAAAGAGAATTTTTCTTTGTTCATGTGCATTCCAATTCTCTGAAAATTGGTACTATATGTGTGGTATATATGGAAACTCTACTAGGCAGAAAAGTCCATTCTTCAACCCATCTGACTACTGTCCACTTAATTACCCTCTGGGATCAGAAAGGCCCAAGTTACTTATGCATAATAAGCCTGTTAAGTTATCTCACTATGTAGCCACTAAATGGAGCTTCTAGAACTTGGAGGGTTTACAGATTTCTGTGTGTCACTAGAGGTTGGAAGGAGGCAGAGCTTAATGACAAGCTGAGATGATTTCACTGTGTGGTTAACAATGGCATCAGGATTTCTCCAGTAAGGAGACACTAATAAACTCACTGTAATATTATATGACTAGTGAATAGTGAGTTATTTAATCAGATATTTTGTTTAATAAAATGTTCCAGTATGTTCTACATAGTAAAGGTCAATTTCCAAAGAACATAAACACAAATTAAAAATGATAAGCTTTCAAACTAATATTCTACTGACTGGAATGTCTTATTTTTGATTACTCAAAAGGCACTTCAAAGGGCTTCATAGTCATTATAAAGAACAATAAATTTGTGGGCTAGTTAACCAAGAATTCTGATTGAGAGAAAGACAGACGACACCAGTGTTTAGCATTTGTCTTGTCTTCAGCTCCTTGTGATCCTGTCAAAACTTTAGACTTCAGCTTTGCCATAAGGCAAAGTGAATGGACAGCCCTTTTAAATCCACCAACCACTATTTTTCTTAAAGCTTACTGAGAAAAATGTTTTTCTGTTTACTCATTAACTTATTCAAGATTTATTCTGCACCTTCTATGTGTGAGGCACTGTCCTAGGCAATGAGAGTACAGGAGACTATAAAACAGACATGGCATTGCTCTTAGAAAGCCTGGAAACTGGTAGAGGGAGACAGAGAAATAACCAGGCAATTGCAATGCCATTAGATAAGCACTAGTTTGGGGCAAGTCCAAGGTGCCATGGGAGCATCCTTGGGGGATGGGCTGGGGAAATGAAAGTCACAAGTGATTTCTCAGACTTAAGTGATAGGTAAGCTGAAATCTGAAGAACCATGTTGAATTCTAGATGAGCCTAGTATGTATGAAATCCAGGTAAACACCACTGAAAATCTATGAAAGATGACTAATATTACTAAACAATAATCATTTCCATTTGCCGAGAACACTATGATATTCCAGGTACTGGGCTGGATTCCTTACATAGATTTTCTCATTCAATCCTCACAACAGCCTTGTGGAGTAGGTACTAATGTAATTTTTTAGATGAGGAAATGGAAGTGCAGAGAGGTAGAGTGACTAACTCTAGGTTACATACCTAGAAAGTGCTAGTTTAAAGCAATGGGGAAAGGACTCCCTATTCAGTAAATGGTGCTACAATAACTGGCTAGCCATATGCAGAAGACTGGAACTGGACCCCTTTGTTATACCATATACAAAAATTAACTCAAGATGGATTAAAGATTTAAAAGTAAAACCCAAAACTATAAAAACCCTGGAAGAAAACCTAGGCAATACCGTTCCAGACATAGGCATGGGCAAAGATTTCATAATGAAGACACCGAAAGCAATTGCAACAAAAGCAAAAATTGACAAATGAACTTCTGTACAGCAAAAGAAATTATCAACAGAGTACACAGGCAACCTACAGAATGGGAGAAAATTTTTGCAAAGTATGAATCTGACAAAGGTCTAATACCCAGCATCTATAAGGAACTTAAACAAATTTACAAGAAAAAATAAAACAAACAACCCCATTAATAAGTGGGCAAAGGACATGAACAAACACTTCTCAAAAGAAGATATACATGTGGCCAACAAGCATATGAAAAAAAGCTCAACATTACTCATCATTAGAGAAATGCAAATCAAAACCACAATGAGATACCATTTCACACAAGTCAGATTGGCTATTATTAAAAGTCAAAAAATAACAGATGCTGGCAAGGTTGTGGAGTAAAAGGAACGCTTATACACTGTTGGCAGGAGTGTAAATTAGTTCAACCATTGTGGAAGACAGTGTGGTGATTCCTTAAAGACCTAAAGACAGAAATACCATTGGACCCAGCAGTCCCCTTACTGGGTATATACTCAAAGGAATATAAATCATTCTATTATAAAGACACATGCACGTGTATGTTCATTGCAGCACTGTTCACAGTAGCAAAGACATGGAATCAACCTAAATGCCCATCACTGATAGACTGTATAAAGAAAATGTGGTACATATACACCATGGAATACTATGAATCCATAAAAAGGAATGAGATCATGTCCTCTGTAGGGACATGGATAGAGCTGGAGGTCATTATCCTTAGCAAACTAATACAGGAACAGAAAACCAAATACCACATGTTCTCACTTATAAGTAGGATCTAAATGATGGGAACACATAGACACATAGAGGGGAACAACACACACTGGGGCCTATCGGATAGTGGAGGGTGGGAGGAGGGAGAGGATCAGAAAAAATAACTAATGGATACTAAGCTTAATACCTGGGTGATGAAATAATCTGCATAACAAACCCCTATGACATATGTTTACCTACGTAATAAACCTGCACATGTACCCCTGAACTTAAAGTAGAAGTTGAAAAAAAAAAAAAAAGAAAATGCTAGTTTAACACAAGTTTGTCTGAGTTTAATGCCCATTTTCTTAACCACTATGCCATGTAGCTTAAATGAGGTTATCAATTGCTTTACCACAGGGATGGGGTACAGACTGGCTTAAGAAGGTTCAGAAACTCCATGAAATTATCCACAAAATGTTTTGTGTATGAGTATTATCATGGGGAGAGAGCCCATTGGCTTTGTTAGATTGTCAAAAGGATCTCTGACCCGTCCCAAAAATTGTTAAGAATTCTTGTATTCCTATAGATCTCTTAGACTTCTTCAGAATTATTCTTCAAAGGTATTCTGTGGCCTCATCTTCACAGAGCTGATGAGTTTCAAGAAAGTACTCAAGAGCTTCCATGTGGTGGGGAGTTCAGTAACTTTACTATTATCATAGAATTACCACCTAAAAAGGAGACCCCACGCAGTGGGATATCAACTCACCTAGGTCAAAATAGCTTTTATTAAAAAAGATAGGGAATAATGAATGCTGGTGAGGATGTGGAGAAAGGGGAATCCTCATATATTGTTGGTGGAAATGTAAATTAGGATAGCCACTATAAAAAATGGAATGAAGGTCCCTCAAAAAACTAAAAATAGAACTATCATATGATCTAGCAATTCCACTACTACTACTGGGTATATATAGATAATAACGGAAATCAGTATATCAAAGGGATATCTGCACTCCCGTGTTTATTGCAGCACTATTCACAACAGCCAAAATATGGAATCAACTAAGTACCCATCAATAGATGAATGGATAAAGAAAATGTGGCACATATACACAATAGGATATTATTCAGCCATAAAAAGAAGGAAATTTTATCATTTGCAGCAACATGGATGGAACTAGAGGTCATTATGTTGAGTGAAATAAGTCAAGCACAGAAACACAAATATCACATGTTCTCACTGATATGTGGGAGCTATAAAAGAGAGTAGATTAGTGGTTACCAGAGGCTGGGAAGGGTAGGGGAGGATGAAGAGAGGTTGATTAATGGGTATAAATATGCACTATGATAGAAGAAATAAGAACTAGTGTTTGATAAATCAGTAGAGTGATATAGGTTACAATAATCTATTGTATATTTCAAAATAACTAGAAGAGAATAATTTGAATGTTTCTAGCATAAAGAAAAGACAACTATTTAAGGTGATGAATATCCTAATTATACTGATTTGATCTTTACAAATTATACAAATGTATGAAATTATCACACATAGCTCCCAAATATATATATATATGTATCAATTAAAATTAATAAGGTCGTTTCATTTTCAGTATGACAGAGACAATGCTATGTGTTCATGTCATCCCGTTTCTCTTTCTTTCTGAGAACAGAGTTAGATTACGTTTCTCAGCCTCCTTTCCAGTTAGGTGTGGGCAGAAGTAATGTATGCGACTTCTAGGCCTGATCCTTAACGAACTATCTACTGAGTTTCTCTATGGATTACTACCTTCCACTGTAGGCTGGCTGCATGCAGACCATCCAGTAGAGGACTCCAAGGCCTAAGGCATTGAGGAATCACTAGATGGAAGAAGGCTGGTTCCTTGAATCACTGCTTGGAGCAGAGATTCTTCCACTCCCCAGGCAACCCATATTAAATTGTGATGTAAGAATGAAATAAGTTACCATTTTTGTTAAGCTATTGAGATACTGTGTGTGTGTGTGTGTGTGTGTGTGTGTGTGTGTGTTTAATATGGTTGTTAGCTTGGCCCGAGTATTAACATTCAGCAACCCAAATCCTATTCACCTTTTAAGGCTTTTATAGGATGTTTCCCTTTCATGAATCCTTCCTTGCAAACTCCAGTTCATTGTGGTCTGTTTTCTAACCCACAGAAGCTGTTACTTATTTATTTATCTGTTAATGTGAATTCTCCAATCATGATCCGTGTAGGTAATAAGCTCCCTGAGGACAGGAACTGGATTTTAGAATTAGTTTTTATATCTCAAATAATTCAGTACACTTGGGCACAAATGTTCAATAAACCTTCCTGATTTACAGGACTAAATTTCCATGCATTTATACTGAAACATATCTACCTTGAACAAAATAAAGCATGCCAGGAGGCCAAGAACTGCATATGAATTTCACTAGAAATGAGCTTAGAAAGGATGCAGTGATGATGTCTTTCTCTAAAGTCCTTTAAGAGGAATACAGTCCCCTATCAATTAGTGATTATTGGAATATGGGAAAAGTGGGGTTGACAACCAAGAGCAAACAGACAAAGGACCATGGATCAAATTAACTGCAAACAAATGTGATCCATGTGGATAGCTACAATGAATAGCTCATGACACCGCTCCCCCCACCACACACACAAATCCAGTTGTTCTGTCAATATAACTTTGTTTGTGATCTTGTGATCTCTTCCGACCTTACCATGTTAGGAGTTCTGAAGAAACAGAAGTGCCTCAGGATTTTTTCAGGCTGATTCTTCTTACAGAATAGCTGTAGAACTTTGGATAATGCATTTGACCACTCAGTGTCTTGATTTCTTAACTTATATACTACCTACTACACAAGGTAACATGGTGTGAAGCTCACAAGAGCCAATGAAATGAAAGGACTTTGAAGAAGATAAAGTATTATGGTGGTGCTAAGTGGTATCTTAATTGCCTAGTTATTGCTATAATTCTTTCTGACAGTGACTTTTCTAAGCCTAGAATCATAGTCAAAAATTTCCACACAGGCCCTGCTTGAACACTTTAGGCTTTTCTGTGTTCTGTAAATAAGATTTAAGTCCATGGAGCATTATGTAACCCTTGTCAGTAGGAGAGCACCCTATGTTAGATTCACCATAGAGACAATTCAGTAGTTGAAAAAAGTTTTGTTAGCTCAGGGGAAATACTACACTATTAAATTATTGGTGTAAAAGCCTTCAAGCTTTTATAAGATGGTTAAAGTTTCCATACACAGAATCAAATAAATGAGGTTCCATGCCGTGCAACTCGCTAAGGAAGACCCTTGGCCAAGGTGGTGGTAATGTCTCAACATTTAACAGTGAAACCAGACACTGATAATAATGTGATTTATTTTTCTTTGCTTTATAGAAGTTGGTGTGTGTGTGTGTGTGTGTGTGTGTGTGTGGAGAGAGAGAGAGAGATTGGGGTAAGTAGATGGTGCTAGTTCAAGTTGAAATGCACATGTCTTGTTTTATTTTTGTGTTAGAGTTCCCACTCAAAAGATGCCTGCAGGCTGAGATTTAAGGGTTCTCAGTATATATGGGCTAAGATAAATGAGGTTTACTAAATCTGAGCTGCATATTTTATATCTCCCCCTTTAGAAATTCCTCAAACATCAAGCAACGATATCTGAGACACTACTCAGATACATTTGAAAGAACTGTCTCTGTCATCCTAAGGAAGACAACTGCCACACAAGAACCTTAGTGAACAATTAGCCCTAGGAAGGAAAGTTCATTTATTGCCCATGGACCAGCAAAAAACTAATTGCAGTTGTTGCACTCTAGGGAAAATGAGTCTATCTCCAGGTATGTGAATGACCAAGAGGTTCTAATATAAAAAGCAAACTAAGTATACCTTGTCCTGAATACTCAATAAAAGCACGATATGAGGAATTAAGCCAATAGTGCTCACTATTCACAAAAGTGGGGGTTCAAGAAGAATTAAAATTTCTTTAGGATAATGATTTGCATGTAGTGCCCATTCAAAAACAACACAGAGGGCCCATTTAAAATTCTCCCTGCATCCGTATGTCTTGACTAATGAAGCTAGTGCTAGAAGAGAAGTTCACAAAGTCAGGAGTGGTAGACAGTCATTTGCAAAAGGTAAGGCAGGGTAATGAGCACTGCGTGAATACACATTTTAAACCTTTTAAGTGGAGGTTCAAGAGACGTTTAGGAGAACTGATTTGGGCTCAATCAAGAATATATGAATATAACAACAGCATACACACACAGACACAGGCACAAATATGACAGCGGAACAAAAAGCGAAAAATAGTCAAAGCAGTTGTTTAATGAGATAAACAACTTCTTTTACTGTTTTTACCTTTCCACACTCTGACCTACAGGTGTGACAATCTGTGGGCACAAGAACGTGACATTGAGAGGCATTTAAAATGCTGGGATGTTTTGTTCAAAGGGGGCTGGTGACTTCCTTAGCCTTGTCTTGATTGAGATTGGAGTTTCCAAGGCCATTTCCCTATCTATTTTCCTCTAAACTCAAATACCCAGACAAGTTCATCAGAGCTATGAGAGGTGGAGGAAAGAGTCTGGGCTAGAAGCCAGAAGATCCAGTTGTGAGACTGACTGTGACTTTAACAAATTTAAATAGTCTCCCAGTCCTCAGGTTTTGCCTTTGTCTAATGGTGAGTAGAAAAGCTGAGCTGCTCATGTCAGTGGATGACTGTAAAGACCATATAAAATAACTTCTATGTGTGAAATCTTTCTGAAAGCTCAACACAAGTGATGTTAGTATTTATTTACGTTTTGGTTTTATTACTTATTTATAGAGACAGGGTGTTGCTCTGTCGCCCAGGCTGGAGTGCAGTGGCATGATCACAACTCACTGCAGCCTCGAACTCCTGGGCTCCCGACATCATTCCCCCTCAGCCTCTCTAATAGCTGGGACCACAGGTGCATGCCACCACACCTGGCAAATTAAAACAATTTTTTTGTAGATATGGGGTCTCACTATGTTGACCAGGCTGGTCTTGAACTCCTGGGCTCAAGTGATCCTCCTATCTTGACCTCCCAAATCTTTGGGATTACAGGCCTGAGCCACCGTGCCACATCTTATTTATGCCTTATTCTTTGATCTCTTATTTCTTTTGGAGTTCACTTAACCCATCAGGAATAGAGGTTAGAATCTAGTTCCTAGTTCTTTTTTACCTTTGCGTCCCATCCTTTTTCAGATTCCTTCCTTTTTCTCCACTTCTTCCCTGTTCTCATTTTTCCCCTTTTTTTTTCTCTCCAAACCCCAATCAGCTCTCCAGTCTGTGAATCCCTGTGGTATTTAAAGTTTATGCATGCAACCTAATTCTGTATTTTAGTCTTTTCTAATGAGTCCTCCCATGTCTCCCCAAAGAGATAATATTCCACTCAAGGGCAGGGACCATATCTTCTTAGTTTACTTATGATTTCCAAATTTGTTGCTTGAAAAATTTAACAAAACAATAAAGCTCAGTGAATGTGGTTCTTTTTCTAACAAGATATACCAGGCGCATGATGTGGATGTGCTACAGTAGCTAAAACCAGTGGGAATCTTATGAATAGTAAGCTGGGGCCATTGACACTAGTGTGTTGTTGACATCAGTAAAATAAATATATTTAAAGTATTAATTAATATAATGGCATCTCTGGATTCCTGTCTGATAACCAGTAAGTTTGTGCTGCAACAAGAGATGGTTGTGGTGTTTGACTATAGCATTTAGCATAGTTCCTGCCATACAAGACTACTTTATATATATAAACACACTTTATATGTTCATAAAATAGATGATTAAGGTCTATTTTAGAAACATAACAATTTAAGCAATTTTAAAAATGAGTAATTAATAACAGGCAGTGACTCTGATAAAGGAATTAAAACAAAACAAAACTGAGTTGTATGAAAATACTTCCAGATGCCATTGTTACAACTACAATGATTCATTCCTTAATTCAACAGCTCAAACATCTCCAGCATTTCCACGAACTAGGAAGATATCATTTTAGGGCCAAAGCAGAAGCAAGTGGTTTTGGTCATTTGTAAATTGGCTAGTATTTTTTTTAACATTCAATACATTATTTGAATAATGTCATGCTGTTAAAATTAGATCAGATATACTTGGGAAAAAGTGCCCAGCATTCGTAAGAAAAGTACAACAGAAAGAAACATTTTAGGGTGCTAACTGTTGATCTGTGGTTTCTCAAAATTTCAAGTATAACAAGTGAAAATCAGAAGATTTCAAAGTAACCGTTCTTCTGTCCACTCTCCCTGGAAATGTCCCCAGTTTTACTACTCTGGGAAAGGGAAGATCTTGCCCCAATTCATTAAATAGGGCTCCAATAGTAGCCTGCCTGCAGTTCTGATTTTACTTTGCTCAAGAGAACACAGAGAAAGGATTATGAAAACCAATACAGGTAAGCTTAGCAGAATCTATTCTGATGGATTTTGGCTTGGGGAGGGACAAAGCAGACCTATCAATCTATTACTGTGGCTTCAATTTCCTCGGGTTAGAGATGCTTTCCAAAATGAGAAATAATTCCTGCCCACTAAGAGAAATTACCACTGTAGTCAGCTTCCTTTCCTGAGTAAATACAGGTAAAATGGGGCACCTATCCACCTTCCTTTTCCCCCAAACCCATTAGACTGTTTCCCCCAAACGCAGTCAAATAAGCTTTTTGAAAATTGTGTTGCCCCTAAACAGTCTAATAAGCTTTTTGAAAAATCAAATGGAATAGCTAGTAAATGAAACTGGAAGAAAAATAGAGCAAATAACACTGGGGCTTCCTGGCTAGGCTTTGATATTTGAGGCTTGAAGATAACCTCCCATTTGAGTTATTAAGCCTGTGATTCCTCAGGGGGAAACTTTAAATGGGCCAGAACTCACTCCCAAGGGAACAGTGACTTTCTTCGGTCAACGATAAAGCTGACTCATTATACGGAGGCTCTCTCAGGAAGTTCACTGTCAGCCATTTAGGAAACTCCACATATGGGCACATACTAGAGGTGCTGATGTGATGGTCTCTACAGCTAATGGAAGAGCTTCAAAACCAATCTGTTCAGAAAATAATGGATTAATGCAGGGGTCCTTGATGACCCTGCTCCAAGGCCAAAACTGGTGTGTGTTCTCATATGTTGGTACCTGTGCCTTACAGGATGTTAAATATTTTGACCATCATTTCTATAGGAGTGAAAGTCTTATTTAAAACAAAACAAAACAAATCACTTTTTGAAATGGAATAGTCAGGCATACATTTGTAAGTTGATTTCTAAACCCTAGTTTTGTTTGTTTGTTTGTTTGTTTTTTGACAGAGTCTCACTCTGTCACCCAGGCTGCAGTGCAGTGGCGCAATCTCAGCTCACCACAACCTCTGCCTCCCAGGTTCGAGTGATTCTTCTGCCTCAGCCTCCCGAGTTGCTAGGATTACAGGCACACGCCACCATGCCCAGCTAATTTTTGTATTTTTAGTAGAGATGGGGTTTCACTGTGTTGGCCAGGCTGGTCTTGAACTCCTGACCTCAAGTGATCCGCCTGCCTCAGCCTCCCAAAGTGCTGATATTTCTAAACCCTACTTCTGACTTAAAATGTTTCAAAATTAGGAAATATTTCAAGTGGTTAGAAAAGTCAGAAAATAATATTACAGACCATCATGCATCCACCACCAAAATTTAATAGATGTTATCATTTGCTTCACATATCTCTTTCTTTTTTTTTTTTCTTTTTGAGATGGAGTCTCTCTCTGTCACCCAGGCTGGAGTGCAGTGGCGTGATCTTGGCTCACTGCAACCTCCACCTCCCAGGTTCAAGAGATTCTCCTGTCTCAGCCTCTTGAGTAGCTGGGATTACAGGCACCCACCACCACACCTGGCTAATTCATTTTTATTTTTAGTAGAGATGGGGTTTCATCATGTTGGCCAGGCTGGTCTCGAACTCCTGACCTTGTAATCTGCCCGCCTCGGCCTCCCAAAGTGCTGGGATTACAGGCGTCAGCCACCGCGCCCGCGCCCAGCACATATCTATTTCTTAAAAAGGAAATGATATGGATCTAGCCAATCCCATCTCCTTATCCCTATCCTCTTTTTCCTTCCTTCTCCAGAGGTAACTACTGTCCTGAAGTTAGTGTGTATCATTCCCATGCATGTTTTTATAAATTTTCCACATATGTGTATATATCCATGAATAATATATAGTATTGTTTTTGTGCTTTAAAAATTTATGTAGGAGATGGATGACAGTGATGGCTAAACAATAATGTGAACGTACTTAATCCCTCAGAACTGTATATATAATAAAATAGTAAATATTGTTATGTATATTTTACCACAATAAAAACACGTAAATTATATTACACCTTATGTATCCTTTTGCAATTTTCTCTTTTATCCATGCAACATTATATTTTTGACTATTAATGGTTTTACATGTAGATCTAGCTCATTCATTTTTACTGTTGTATAAATGTTCCATCATTTGACCAACCCCCTGTCAATGGATTATTAGGTTGTTTCTATTTTTTATACTATAGTTAATATCATAGCACATGTCTTATGCATGTGTGTACTTGTGACTGTCCATACACTTTTCTTCAGTCAAGCACCCTCTAGCTCATCTCTCTGATGTTGCAATTTTTCCCCTTTAGTTGAACAACGAATTTTCCACGTAAACAGAATTAAATTAGGGCTGTGTCTGTACAATCAATGAAGTCTGAAAGAAGAAAATTTGAATGCAGTCAAACAATTTTGAAAACAAAATGTTTATTACAAATCTTGAAAATAATCTACTTAATAATAGTTACTAGCTTAAAAAATTATTTTAATACTTATCCTCTTTCTCATCATCATACTTTATTCAGTACTTAATCTGTGCCAGGCACTGTTTAACCCATCTTGTGTCATTTCATCCTCTATAAACCCATAATGAAGGTAGGTACTATTTCCATTTTACAGATGACAAAACAGTGGCTCAAAGATGGATTCAAAATAAATTTGAACCCATTTTTATCTGTACTATTCCAAAGTCTCTGGTTTTAACTACTGCAAACACTTCCTAAGTTTTCCAAATTTCACAGGGCTCAAATTGGAGAGGCACATGGTATGATTTAAGGGTCACTAAAAAGTCTGCCCACCTGCCTTAAATATATTATATCTTTACGACAGGAAGATTCTTCCAGCTGGACACAAACTCTAGAGATGTTAAGAAGATATATTGATAAATCTGACTATATGAAGTTAGAAAATTCTATAGGGTTAAAAAAAGAGAAAAAAATGACAAGCTTGGAAAAATATTTGGAACACATATGAAAGACAAAGGAATGTTTTTCTTAATTTCCAGAACAGAAAGGACAACAGCTTAGTAGAAAAACTGGAAGGGGATATGAAAGTGAATTTACCAAAAAAGAAATACAAATGGTCACAACAGATATGAAATGAGACTCAAATTCATTGATAATTAAAGGAATGGAAATTAAAGTTACAAGCTACAAGACACCATTTCCCACTGCTCAGATGGGCATACATTAGGAGGTTTATATTGAGAGCTGCTGAGGGTATTGCAGACTGGCACTCTGATACACTATTAGTGAGACTGTAAATGTGTTCAATCTTTTGGGAGAACAATTTGGCAATATCTACTACTGCTAAAAATTAACCCTATGTATATACTCACAAAAGTGCTCCAAAATATATGAACCAGGTTATTAATTGCAGCACTGTAATAATAAAAGATTAAAAACAAGCAACAAGTATATCAAGAGGCAACCGGCTTAATACATTATGATGTATCCATATGTTATAATATCGTGCAGCTCTTAAAAACAAAGAGGTAGAAATGTACCTGCTTTTATGGAAAGATCTTCAAGACATATTATTAAATAAAAGAAGCAGGGTGAGGAGTAATCTATACGGTATGGTTTCCTTTTATGTAAGGGAAAAATATATATATAGGTCTAGAAGGAATCTCAAAAGCCTGTTAAAATTGGTTATCTTTACAGAGAGAGACCTGGGTATGTGTGTTTGTGGCAAAGAAGCCTGAAATTTCTTTTGTATCTTTCTATACAGTTTGAACTATCAAACCATAGACATTTATTACTTTTACATTTTTATGTTTCAATGTGAAGAGTGCTTATCTAGATGCCTTTTAAATTTTTCTTCTTTCTCCTACTCTTTTTTTTAAAAAAAAAATGTAATTTAAATATCTTTTACTACTGGCCTGCCAGGATTCCTTCAAGGTCTTCCATTTAGGTTTCTTCCTTGACTTACGGTATTGCCCCTTCAGCAGGTCTCCTGTAACATGCTCAGGTGGGAGTAACCCATTGTCAACCATCAGTACTATGACACTCCTTCTTGGAGAGCTGTCATCTATGAAAACAGAGAGCTGAGTCCTCAGAAATCGGGCCATAGGACAAGACAGGGTGTGTATGTGAGAAAATAACATACATGTATTTTTAAGAAAAATACAAAAGTTGCACTTTATTTCATAACTAGACATCAACTCAAAAAATAATATCTGGTCTTTTGTTGAATTATAATAAATGCTCAGAAAATTAAAGAGAAGAAAATAAAAGTCACTTATAATTACTTATGCCCTTATGTAGCAATTATCATTGCTAACATTTACATATACTCCCTTTCAAACTTTCTCTCTCTATATACATAGAGAGAAATATATAATATATAGTAATATATAATGTATATTGTCATATATAATATGTAGTAATATATATTATATATTATATAATATGTAGTAATATATATTATATATTATATAATATGTAGTAATATATATTATATATTATATAATATGTAGTAATATATATTATATAATATGTAGTAATATATATTATATATTATATAATATGTAGTAATATATATTATATATTATATAATATGTAGTAATATATATTATATATTATATAATATGTAGTAATATATATTATATATTATATAATATGTAGTAATATATATTATATATTATATAATATGTAGTAATATATATTATATATTATATAATATGTAGTAATATATATTATATATTATATAATATGTAGTAATATATATTATATATTATATATGTAGTAATATATATTATATATTATATAATATGCAGTACTATATATTATATAATATATAGTAATATATAATATATAGTACTGCATATTTTATAATATATAATATACAGTAATATATAATATACAGTAATATACAATATATAATATATAGTAATATATTATATATAATTATATAATACATCATAATATATAATATATAATTATATAATATAGAGTAATATATAATATATAATATAGAGTAATAGATAATATATAATTATATAATATACAATATAGAGTAATATATAATATATACTTATATAATACATAATATAGAGTAATATATAATATATAATTATATAATATATAATATATATATTACCCTTACACCCTTACAGATGAGGCAGCATACAGTACATACAGCTTTGTGTCCTGAACTTTTCATTGAATGCTATTTTGTGAATATCTTCCTTATACCTGCAGGGGTGTACCAAGGTTTGGGGGAGCAGGTGGGAGTGGTTGGTTCTGGGTATAGAGAGTAAGGGGAAGTGCATTTTCTGTTGAAATCTTAAAAAACAATAATAAACCTGGTGAATAGTAGGTCTGCTTTAACTATCAACATTCGCTGGAAATTCCAAATAATGTCAGTGATAAAATACTTCTTCCACTGTCCCATCCCCCTTCAGTATGCCACTTATACCCACCCAGTTCTGATTAGGGAAGAGAGGAGACAAAAAGTTGGATTTCTATCTAGGAGAGATAGACTGAGGGCTGCCGCAAGGGGCTCAGAGTTAGCCAGGGAGTCACTGAAAGATGGGATGAAGAGGAGACATTTCAAACATCCCCTATTTTCTGCTTAGATCTGTCCAGCTTAGATAACTTTTAAACATATGCTTGACGTAAAAAAAAAAAAAAAAGCGGCTATGAGGTACTCCTCGTTTTTTTTTTTTTCCCAACCAAAAAACCCAGAAGCTGTCTTTATGTTGCATATAACTTATGTCATTAATGATGCTGTTGTAAGTGCCCTGAGTAGTGACATCTATAAACCCTGGGCTGAAGTGGCCAAAAATGCAATCAATTGTTCAATTATAAAATAAAAAATGAACTTCTTTACTCTATTTCCAGCTGCGTTTTAGCCTGTGACAGTGTTAAATTCATGGATTTCCAAAGAAATCTTAGTTTGCTGCATGTTGTTTGAATTTTACACTATACAACTACTAATTTATCCAGTATTTCTGGAGGATCAGTGAAGCTAAAATGATCTTTTATGACTCTGCTAGTGTAGAGTGAATATTCTGGATTCCCTAGGAAGTCAACACACTGTAGACTTCAGATTCCTTCAAAAATCAGCAAAGCATGCTAGACTCACCAGGAAATGACTTCCCAATTTCTTTAATTTTATAGTCAGCTCCATGCATTTGGTAATTGTGAAATTACTGGACCATCTTGTATTGATGGTGGAGTAATATGGAGCCATGATCAAAGTTCAACTCTAATACAGCTTTATGTTTTAGAATCTTAAAAACAAACATTTTGCATGGACAGAAATGTCCTAATTAACTTCTGAAGAATTTGTACATTAAAACATCTTACCCTGCTGGAGAAGACTGATAAAGCAAACGTACTACCTTTGCTGAAGAGAAACTGTATTTAGAAGGAACTTGCTGTTCTCATAAAACTTTTAATAGGAAGAAGTGAATCAAATTACTTAATTACCATTTTATGGTTGGTAAAAGGGCAAATTACATGCCATCCATTTCTAAACTTCTAAATGTCTCTGGTGCTTTTAATTAAAGCTGCCACCTAGAAACTACTAAAGCAATTTTACACAATTAGTTATTTATAGGTTACCATAATACACCACTCAAAATATGATTTAAGTGATTTGCAGCCTATTAGTGTGTGATCTCTGTCACTTTTTTGGCAGGGGTGGGGAGGACTCTTCTTTTTCATCAGCTGAGGCAGATAAGAAAAGTGTGACATTGAGGAGCTGTGATAGGGAAGCAAAGTTATTTTGGCTAGCGATCTTAAATAAAAAGAGGAACCAGAATTCCAAGCTGTCAGTCTTTGCATGTAGGCATCCAAGTTTCATTCTAGACAATACTGTGGAGATGAAGTATATCAGTGCTATTCCTCCACCTCTTCCCACTTCGCAGCTATTCTGCCATATACCTAGCACCACACTTCTCCATGCTACCTTCAGTGGTTCCCACCTAGGCTTGTCTTTCTCAGGTGATCTTGTCAATCCAAACATATCCATCTTCTGCTCCATTCCCTCCAGGCCCCCATAAAGTGTTTTAATGAAGAATTAATATGCTGCTCTCCTAGACAATTCCCTGCACCACATACTAAGTTCGCATCTGAAGAAAATCCTTATGGGAATGAATTTAATTGTGAAATAGTACGCTGCTAAGGGAATTACTTTAGTTAGATGGGCCTTGTGGGGCTCCCCAAAATATAACATGTACAAGGAACTAACACTAGAATTGCTGCATCTCAAGGTGAGGAGGGGTCGGCTAGTCAAATCACATACAACATGTGAATTCCATCCTACCTTGACTCTTGCTTCTTCTGTGGCACCCATCCTACCTAGAAATTATCAAGTCTCAGATTGACCTACAAGGACATAATGTTTCCTTCCTTCCAAAGTAACTTATTCCATATATGGGTCACTATTATAATTATTATGACCATAGCAACAAAACAGCAAGACTGATCATAACAGTAAGTAATACTGTTATGTAATACAGTAACATACTTTATGCTGGGTGTCACACCAGGCAATTTACATACATTATCCAACAACCTGTTGTGTAGGCACTATTACCAGTTTTCCAACTTTACAGATGAGGAATCTGAAGCTCAAGGAAGTTAGGTGACTTGCCTAAGGTTAAACATTTAATTAGCAGTGGATCTGGGATTTGCCTCCATTTCTGTTTGACTCAAAAACCTGAAAAATTATCTACCATGTTATCTGGCCTCTAAAATATTACCTCTGTGCTTGCTAGAATCTGATGCATACATGAAAATTAAGACAAATGCAGAAGAAAAAGTCATTTAATAATATATCTGTGGCTTTATAAAAATTGAAAAAACTTAATATAGGTCTTCCAACCATGGATGCTACCTAGACCAAACAGGCAATGAGCCAAGGCTAGATGTAAGTGCCTTCCTTTTGTCTGACTTCTCTCATCAACAGCTTATGGCTTTGGGATTGCAACAGAACAGGCCGGAAGGTCCTCAAGTTCCAGTTGCTGACATAATCTAAGGCCAAAATCTTTTGACTACCCTAAGCAGATGCATTACATGAATTGTGCATAAAAAACAGGTTAACCTCTAATTCTGGTTGCATAATAGGCACTAACTCTTCTGTTGCAGTTACAGTAAGCTGAGAGACCAATAACAGTGTTTGAGACAGAAACCCCCCCTAAATGAAAACAGCACAAGGTCATTGAGGGATAAAGAACAAATATTTTGACTGAATTTTAAGGCTTTATCAAACATATTTTTTTTCAAGATGTTTCCGATTCTAAAACAAGGTTGTTGGAGTAAAATTCTCATAAGAAATGTCTTGAAACTGGGCTAGGAATTTGGCCATGGGTGGTAGAATGCTGTCTTACCGAGAAGGAAGGCTTCAGTAAGTGCCTCTCCTAAACCTTTCCCACTTACACCCTCATTTTAAGCAGAACAGATCCACTTCTCAGAACACGGAGGCTATCAAGACGAAGAATCATCACTCTTCTAGCTTCTCCTACTACAAACTGATCCTCATCCCTATACCCTACAAATAATCGCTTCAGTCTCCCCTCCTATTCTAGGCCTACTTCCTTCCAGTTTCCTCCATGCTTTGATTTATTCCCCGTCTTCTTTATCTTTCCATTGACTGATAAGCATTGCCACATCTCCCCTTATAGAAAAAGGCTTCCTGAGTTCATTGGCCTCCCACGATTTATCACTCCATCTCTCACATTCAAGCTTCTCAGAAGAGTGAGCTTCACCAGTGATATTTATTTTCTCATCTCTCATGGGCTCATCAAATGACTAAAATCTGGCTTCCACCTCTACCACCATCCAAACCACCAATGGCAGGGTCACCAATGAACTCCTCATTGCCTAATGCAATAGCTACAAATGTGTGACACTTGATACTGTTTTTCACACCTCCTTGAAATTAACTACTCTCTGGCTTCCTGGACAGTGTGCTCTTTTGGTCCACCACCCTTTTTCCTGAAGGTTTCTGCTCTGTTTTCTTCATTAGATCCTCTTCCATTGCCAATCTTATACAGATGAGTACTCCCTGTCATTTATTTGCCCCAGTTTTGCTCCAGCGCATTTATTACCCTGTCGCCAACGTTATCAAAAACGCATGCACAAGGTGGACATCTCTCCTGCTTCAAATCCTTTCCCTATAGGATAAAATCCAAACTTCCTTTTCTTGCTTCTGCCCCCCTTTCCTATTACTCCCCAATATTCTTACTCTAAGAATACTGAATTATTTGCAGTTTCCTAAATATACCATTCTTTTTATCCATGCTATGGCTTACCCGTAATTTTGTTGAGGGCTGTCCCCAGTGTCAATCTAAATGGCTTTGTTACCAAGATGGATCATACGCTAAAGGAATTTAGGAAAATCCATACCACTTCCATTGAACAGGAGAACCAAAAGAACATTCTACGTCTGTTTCTTTACTACACTGTCTCCCTCATAGACACCAGTGACATCAGCAAAAAGTCACTGATTATAGCCTTAGCATCTTTCCATTAACCACAAATATAACTTTTCACAATAGCATGCAGATGCCAGGAGAATGAGTAGGGCTTCAGGATGTACTTCAGCTAGACCTGGATAGGGACAAAAACAGATTGTTTGTGTCTAGACTTTATTATTCCCAGATTTCTTAATTTCCAATAAAGTTAAGATGAATCCTGTAAGGTTAGTGTCATGTATACCCTAAAAACACTTTTGGAAGCCGTCAAGATTTAAGGATCATTTCCTTCCTATGGAACAGCTCAGAGGCTGTTTGCACTTGTCTGGATATTGCCTAAGTTCTGCTCCTGCTGAGTTCTGAGGTCAGTTTGCCTGCAGATGTACATGAGAATAGAGATATAACCCTTGGTGAGGTCCAAGAGAACCAAATTAAGTCACTGATTAATTTCATCCTGTCCAGTCACTCCTTCACCTTCCGTATCTACTTAAAAAAATAAATGCATCCAGCTTGTCACAAATTTTATTTTATATCCCCACCTAGTACCATTTCACATTCTGCTTAAGTACTTGGTCATCTATTACATGACTCATTAGTTTCAGTTCTCTGTAGAATTAAAGAAAGTTGCAGTAAAAATAATAAATGGAACCTAAGTTTCAACTACATCATCCATACATGTTTTAAAAGCATCTTTCAAAGTCAATTCAAACTCATATACAATGCCAGGGATTAGTACTCCATCAACCTCTTTTCTAAACTTTTTTTCTTTGTCCCATTACGTTGAAGTATTGATGAGTAAAATGGCAAATGTTTCTCTTTATTGAGATTCAGATCAAAGTGCATAAAACTGGATCAGATAAAGACTTCCTCCCAGGAGAAGTACCCAGAGGCTATCACATGAAATTCTATTTGGGGACGCTTCCATTTTTCCTTCAAACAAAATTTGTAGTTACTACTGTAGTCAAGAAATTTAATAAAATGAAGGTTTCCTGCCTGTGTCCCTTAAGGAAAATTTGGTGAAGTTTCTAATTATAGAATCTTCCAAAGAGAAGTGACAAGGTTTCCTGGAGATTTATTTGAATAATTACATTTACAGAGTATGTAAATGCTATCTATGTAGTGCACTATGGGTACACTACTAGGTCAGAAAAATCTGAGAAATGGTTTTAAGAGGAAAAGGAAACTAGACTAAAAGTTATTTATCTTGTAAATAAAAATATTTTGTTCCCATTGAATACATGTCCTCAGATTGAAAAGCATTTTTTTCCCCAATATTTCCAACCTTCCCAGAGATCATAGATTTTAGCAGAAAGGCAGACAGTGTGGTATGGTGAAGTAAAGTGTGGCCGAGGTGGGCGGATCACGAGGTCAGGAGTTCGAGAACAGTCTGACCAACATGGTGAAACCCCGTCTCTACTAAAAATACAAAAATGAGCCAGGCGTGGTGGCCCCTTCCTGTAATCCCAGCAACTCAGGAGGCTGAGGCAGGAGAATCGCTGGAACTCGGGAGGTGGAGGTTGCAGTGAGCCGTGATCGTGCCACTGCACTCCAGCCAGGGTGACAGCGAGACTTTGTCTCAAAAAAAAAAAAAAAAATGGCATCATGGGTTTTTCGGAGTCAGGCAGACCTGGTTTGAATTCCAGTGTTGTTATCTGTAAACTGTGTGAAACTAGGTAAATTTCTTTTTTAAAAAATAACTTTTATTTTAGGTTCAGTGGTACATGTGTAGTATGTCCAGGTAAATTTCTTAACCTGTCTGATTCTCTATTTCCTCTTCTGTACAATGTGACTAATACTATTTACATCATGCATTGTTGTGAACATCAGAGAAACTGTGTAAAATATCTAGCACAGTGTATGGCACACAGTAGGCACTGAACAAGTTATAGTTACAGTTATTTTAATACACTAGAGCTGAAAGGGAGATCATCCTGACCCCTTCAGTTTACAACTGAGGAATTTCAGGACCCAGTGTTTAAATGCCCAATGTCATAAAATTATGACACCATTGAGTGGTGTCAATGGCACCACTCAGCCTGTCTATCTTCGTGTTCGGGTAAATGAAACCACAGTGAGGTACAGTGACTTGCACGGAGTCATTGAAAGAAAACATGGGCATTACATGTATTGAAAAAGAAAGTCCAGGCTCCCTCCTTTGGTATTTACCAAAACTTGCTGCCATTGCTAAAAACAAAAACAAAAACAAAAAAATTCTCATGGCTTCTGACCTGTTACCTTTCGCTGACTGGTTTTTAACCCCATTGGATAATTTACTCTGAATTTAGAATGAATGATCTCAAAAGCAAATTTTATTTCATCCTATTTTTAGAATAGATTTAGAGAGTAAATTAGCTGTCATACAGATTAACATTTATTTGACTTACCTTGCATAATTAAGGACATGTTGGAGAACCTTCCTATAATTGCAATATGTTGCTTGTTAAAGTCTTGGAGCAAGCTCTTTTCCCTAACCTAGAAATTGTGCTCCCTAGATGTACATTTCCATTTTCTACTGATCTACAGCTTTTCTTTATTAGCTTCTAGGTAGAGGGAAAAATCAAACCTCTCCTTAAAGAAATTCATTAAATGTTTGCTGTCTACTAAGTGGAAGGAAGAAGGAGCTGATGTACAGGGTAGTTTTAGAGCAAAAAACAAACAAATTGGGCTTTCTTGAGAAACAACGAATCTGTAAGAGAACCTCAAAGATGAAATGAGCAATTAGCAATACTCTCCTCTCATTTTGTACACTGTAATAAATTTTTGCATGTTTTTTCCTTTTATGGAAGTCTATGAAATCGCCCTGCAGCATTTCATTTAAAGAGAATCTCACTCCTAATTCACTGACAAAGGTGAGTGCTGACTATATTCAGCATGGAGATAGGTGCCATAGCTAGGCACTTAAGTGTTCTGACCAGCATTTTCAGAGCAACTGATGGCTGGACATAGGTTCTGCCATCTGAGTTATTACAAAGATCACTAACAGGGTCTTCAAACATTGTTAGCACGGTTGAAGGAGATGTGGTGGCTACCTAGTGTGAACCACACATCCCACTCCTTTAAGCATTCTAGTTCACTCACTGGATCACAGCAGATGTTGACAACACCAGCTTCAGGAACGTTATGTGTAAGCTGTCCCAGATGGATTAGACATTTAGCTGTCTGAAGTCTGGGCCAGATGTTATCAGGGCTCTCTTATTGCTTTGGAATGAATGAAGTGTACCAGATTATGGCAAAGGAAGCTCTTGGATAGAAAGATGAGTAAATCAAGACAAAGGAAAATGTAGTAGTGGCTATGACAAGAAGAAAAACTTAGTTTAATATTAGCTTTGATACATAAATTTCAGCACTCTCATTACTGACGCTTCAAGAGTTCATGTAAATCTTGTTCATCAGTACTTTATTACTGCTGCTTTCCAAGAAAAAAAAAAAGCTGCAGTGAACCAATTATTTGCTTTATTTGGAAAAGCTAAAATATTCATTCTCTGTGTGGCAGGTTGAATGTGGTAGTTGAGGTGAATGGTTTTCAAACTAGCAGCAACTCAGGAGGATGTCAATTTAAGGCACAATACAAGCTTGATTCCTCTCTATTTTTCATGCAGAAATCTTTATAATACCCTCAAGAATTTTAAACCTGTGTAAAAGGTGAGACACAGCCTAATGTATTTTCTTGAAAGATGAGCTGATCACATGTTGCACCCGAGTTATTTATTCAATCATTAAATATTTATTGTGGACCCACTATGTATAAGGAAAGAGCTGGCACAGAGAAATAAAGAAAAAATTTACCATAATACTTGGGGGGGGGGGCTTGTGTTCCCTTAGGGAAAATAAATCACCCCCTGTAAACACCATTGAAATTCCTTTTAGGAATTCCTGGCATAGATAAGAGTTACTTAATTGATCAATTACACAATAAGTATGTGTAGTGGGTCCCACACCATGCTAGAAGTTGGTGGGGAAGTGGGGAAGATTCCATAATATTAGATGTGATTTCCCATCTCAAGCAACTTATTTCAGTAGAAAAAATCTCCCATTCATGAAAGCATTGGAAGCAAAAGAAGGCAAAATAAAATCAAGTGCTAATTGTGTAGTGTAGACACTGTTAAATAAATTCAGATTTAATGGTATGGGGTTAGCCAGAGGGGCTTTATAAAAGACAAAGGCCTTGAAGAAAGTGAAATCTTTAAACTGTGATACTAGTAGGAGTTCAATCCCAATATAGCAAACGGCAAATGGTTAAAGAGTAACCTCTTAAAATTTAAAGTAATAAGTGACCATCTAATAAATTAAACACACTGACCTCACTATATTTATTGGCATGGAAAGATGTTCATAATACCTTGTGTAAAACAGGTTACAGAACAGCATTGTATAATATGATTCTACTGTTACAGAATTAAAATATCTGATATGCATGGAAAAGTCTAGAAGGATAAATACTAAAATGTTTACAGTGGTTTTCTACATGTAGTAGGCTTATGGGTGATTTTAATTAAATTTTTTTATTCTCCCTTTTCTAATTTTTCTGCAACAAATGTTTGTATTATTTGTATAATAACTAAGAAAACACTGGCTTTGTAAGCCCAGTAAAATGAATAATTTCTAAAATCACTAACATAAATGCACGCATGTATGCATGCATGCAGATACACACACAC
This sequence comes from Gorilla gorilla gorilla, assembly GCF_029281585.2. Taxonomy (NCBI): domain Eukaryota; kingdom Metazoa; phylum Chordata; class Mammalia; order Primates; family Hominidae; genus Gorilla; species Gorilla gorilla. Next base: position 136,150,594 of record NC_073247.2, read on the forward strand.
ACACACACACACATACACACACATACACAAACATCTTGGAGAAGGAACTGAGAAGAGCAGTTAAATAATTAAGATGACAGGGTCAATGATATATGATGACAGACTTAAAAGTTGACTATCCTTCAACTTTGTGGCCTAAGATTGGCATATGATCCAGAAAAATCCAGAAGTTAATTGGGAGACACAGATTTGTTCACTAGATTCTAGGCAATTAAATTGAAGGTTGGTCTTTGAAGACTGAGAAGTAAATTTAGGACAAATAAAAATAAGGCCAAACTCCCACAGAAGGCAACAGAAAAAAACTGGAATTTATTATTCTAGAGGCAATATCAACTGAAAATATAAGTAATTTCCAGAATGATTTAGAAAAATTAATGGAAGAAAGGTTCATTGAAGATTCATAATTTTGTTAAGCAAAAGTCAGGAATGTTTAGGGTCTGTGAGATATTCAACATACTTAGCAGTGGTAGAAGGTAGGCACAGACCTTATCCCAAGCAATGCAGGCTGAAGAGCCAAAGCAGGGGTCTGCAGGCTCTCTGCTGGGTCAGGTTAACCCTTTAGTTGCTGGACTGTGGGGAGTTTCCAGGAGGTAACTCTGGGGTGGGTTGTGGTGCCAGGGAGGCACTCTGAGGGTTCTGGCGAATAGTTATTTATCAACTAGAAAAGAAAGCATTTCATTCTTTTAATAACAGCTATAACCATACTAATGAATATTGGCTAAAAATGCATTATGTGCCTTGGATGTGTCTACTGGGACAGACTTCAATATTTTGGCTCTCAGAGGCAAAATATTGAGATTAGTGGATGGGCTAAAGTGTGGCAACAGTCTCGGGATTTTGTAAAGTCAAATAAAATCTTTAGATGACCCAAGGGTATATATATATATATATATATTTTTTTTTTTTTTTACCTCGAGGGCTATTCAGTGAAGCTTCCGATGCTCTCCCACCATCTCCACAATGACTCTGGTCAAAGGGAAGGCACTGATCACCAGTTCCTGCCACCACTTCAAAATTCTTGGACAGATCTTTCGTCTCCACAAGAGATTTCAACTTGTAGACTTTGCGAGTATTGGTGTCTGATAGATAGAGTGATTCAGACACAGGGTCCATAGCCAGATAGTATTTGTGAGCAGGACTTGTGCTAAGGAAGAGAAAAGTAAAGTTATTCAAGGCAATTTTTCAACACGAACCCCCTGGGCTCAGCCTTTTGTCACAAACGGAAAAATCTTTTGATAGATGAGTGAATTCATTTATCTTCCTTCTTAAGTATCAAGGAGATGGATACTTCTCTGTTTTTCTAATAGTGGGTCTAGGTATGAAACAAATCTAATGTATACTGCTAATTCATAATGATGCTGACATTCCGATACCATCCATTTGGGGGTAGAAAGAAACAGAAGACAGGAAATCTCAGGAGGTCATTTTTCTCTTATTCTCCATACTCAGTTATCCAATTACCTACTAGATCACTGCTGGGTGTCTCAGTCACCTCAAACTCAACATATCCAAAACAGAAGTTACTTTCTTTTCCTGCTTTCCCCATCCCTCATAAACCTACTTCCTTCCTCTTGGGCTTCTCACCTTGCTTGTGGACAATACCATCCTCCCAGGCCCCAGTTGTCAATTGAAAGGCATGTCCAAAGCTCAAGGAGTGTCGCTAAGGGAGGATCATGCTGGAGACATACTGCCAAACTTCTTTCCAAGTTTCCCTTTTTCAATTGACTACCACAGTTTTCTAATCTGGTTTTTGTTCTTTCAGGACATAATGGAACTGGTTATATTTAACCTTTTTAAAGTTATAATGGCAATCATATGATTGTGTAATCGCATAGTTATACCTCCTAAAAGTGACCCTAAAGTTACCTTGTTTGGATTTTGGCATTCTTGAAACTTTTCTATTACATACTCACAAGGAATCTCAAGTTATTTTTATCTGTATAGATGGCTGAGTTTGTTTATTATTTTGATTCTTCCTAATTTTAGTTTTTCAATGGCTACAATAACCTTAGTTTTGGAGACATTTTACTTGAACCTAAGGTTTGTGTAATACTGACATCATCCAAACCCCAAATGTGGAAGTCATCCCTAATCCCTCTTTTGCTCTCCACATGCAATTGTGTCTGTAAACTAACTTTCAGAAACATTCTCATCTTCCATCCCTATGCCATTACATTAGTTCTATCTTTCATCATCTCTGGCCTGGAATATTTTCTATAGATCGATATGTAGGATGTGTTTTTGAAATCTTAAATCATTTTTTTCCCATGCTGCCTGCAGAGTTATTCTGATCATTTGGCTCCCATCTTTAAAAACTTTTTAATGTTTCTTGGTGTGTTAGCCAAGCCTTTCTTCTCTTAATTCATTCTTACATGTCTTTTGAGGCTTTATTTGGGCATCATCTCCTGAAGGAAGCTTTCCCAGTCTTCCCTTCTCTAGTCTGGGTTATTTGCATTATCTTACCTCTATTCTGGGGATTACATATCATATTAAATTATTTGTTTATGCGTTGTTTGCATCTCCCTCTCCTGCCCTGCCAGTTGCAATAAAGCTTGGTGGACAGCAATCTTGTCTTGTTCATCTCTGATATGTTCATTGTCCATACCTCTGCCTAGCACCCAGTTGTCAAAGCCAGAAACCAGAAGTCATTCTTTTCTACTTCCTTCTTTCCACCATTTCCCACATCCAGTGAAAGGTGGTTTTTAAATTCTACTTTCTAAATTGTTCTCCAGTCTGCTCACTTCTTTTTATCTCCGCTGTTTTTACTCTAAGGCCTCATCATCTCTCATCTGAACTACTTCCTTGGTACCATTTCAGTATTGTGTATTTGTTTACTAATTCATTAAAAATCATTTATTAAGTGCATACAATGTATCCAAGAACTGTGCTATGTTCTAGAGACCTACTTGTGTGCAAGATACACACAGCTTCTTTCTTTATGAAACTCACAGTCTAGTGGGAGAGACAGATAAGTAGACAGGATATGACTACCATGAGTCCAAGTGTTATGACAGGAGAAACAGAAGGAGAGAAATTAGTAAAGAAGAGGGACTTGTGTCTTAGCAGCACCTATCGTATGGTATTAGCATTATTTTTAAAACTTATTAAATGAAGTCCATACTTATTAGATTTCCTTAGTTTTTACCTAATGTTCTTTTTCTGTTCCAGGATCCCATCCACGATAACAAATTATATTTAGTCGTCATGTCTTCTTAGGCTCTTCTGTGCTGTGACAGTTTCTCAGACTTTTCTTGTTTTTGATGACCTTAACAGTTTTGAGGAGTACTGGTCAGGTATTTTGCAGAATACCCTTGACTGAAATGTGTCTGATTGTTTTTTCTTACAGTTAGACAGGGGTGATAGGCTTTTGGGAGGAAGAGCATAGAGGTAATAAAGTGCCATTCTGATCAAATTATATCAAGGGTACATACTACCAACATGATGTACACTAATGGGTTTGACCTTGATCTCCTGGCTGAAATAGTGTTCGTCAGATTTCTTCGCTGTGAAGATACTCTTTCTCCCCTACTTTCCACACTTTACTCTTTGGAAGGAAGTAACTATGCGTAGCCAACACTTAAGGAGTAGACAGTTATGCTCCACCTCCTTGAGGGTGGAGTATCTACATAAATTATTTGGAATTCTTCTAAACGGGAGCTTTATCTCGTCTCCATCTATTATTAATTCAACCATTTATTTATATCAGTATGGACTCATGGATATTTATTTTATACTTTGCATTAAATCCAATGCTACTTTATTTTGTTGCTCAAGTTCTTCCAGCTTTAGCCATTGGGAGCTCTTTTCGTTGACTCATGTGTCCCTTTGCCATATCCCCATCAATGAGGGATTTTTTTTTTAGCCTTTCCTTTCTTTCTGGCACTACCAGATGCTCTGGGCTCAACTGCTATACCCCCTGCCCCAATCCTAGAAGCAGCCATTTCTCCAAAGACCCCCCTGGTTCCCTTTATTGGAGAATGGTATTAGAAACCAAGATCTGGGTGCTGGGTGTAAGCACTATTTTTTTTCCTAACATGTCTTTCTCTCCAACTACACTGTGAGCTCTTTGCAGGCAGGAACCATATTCATCTCTCTATTCTCAGTGCCAACAGAGGGCCTGACAGGATTGGTGCTTAGTACGTGCTAAACTAAACTGAACTGCAGGATATAAAACTAAGACATAAAAGAGTTCAGGCCTTGCTACTTAGGCAAAATGGACGGGAGAGGGTGGTGAGAACAATCAAGATACCTTTAAGGACTGGAATGTTATTAATTGTATTTGTAATTATATTTGCCCTCCAAGCATATTTATGTATGTTAATAATAATCAGGCCTGCAAATACTAATTTGAGACTGTTTATAGTTTTAATTGGAAAAAATTAGGTTCAATTGGAATACTTAATTGTTTCCTACTTACCTTCATCAAGTAAGAGAATCCAGTAGATTCCAGGGACACCTCCAACCCTGGAACCACCATAACAGGTGCTGTAAATAAACTATGAAGGGCCCCAACAAACTCTAGAATTGATTTGGTAGCCATACCAGACAAGGCATCTCTTTGGGAAAAACTGCTTCAGTAGGGGTTTGAGTAAAAGTCTTTACATATATAGTTAAATTTTTGCCTTCAGAATAAAATTTTTCCAATGTGCTCAGATCTTTCTAGAAAAAAGAAGGGGTCACAACCCTTCTTTGAAACAACTACAATACTTTGATAGCCAGTTTGTGGAGTTTCAGTTCAGTCAGATTAGTCATGCTTTGTTTAGGAAGAGTCCATAGGCCATTTTTCCAAGAGAAATGCTATTTTGCTATTTGCTCAAAAGCACTTTGGAATGCAGTACATTCATTCATTATTGAATACCCCCAGTGTGCCTGTGAGGAAAGTTAGAATTAGCAATCTCCTCAAATCTCAGCTGGGGAAACCCAGACACATAGGGAGCTTGTTCGGGGTCACTAACAAGTTTGGGCCTGGACCAAGATTAGACTAGATTATATGTGATTTTGTGTGCAAAATACCATCAGAATACTCTTGCTCTGAAGGCAGCAAAACAAATCAGTGTTCCTGCTTTCTAATGAGCAACATGTCCTATTTTGCTCAGCCAGGCTGTTCTCAAACTTTGTGTACTGGCCTTTAGAAAATAGAATAGCCCAACATACCAAAGTGAAATCTAATCAATGTTATTTTCTTGATAGCCAGCAGTCAGGAAGGTCCCTCCTATCAATATGTAACTTGCCGTTTCATGCCATTTCTCAAGTGTACTTTAGCTCTTTTGAGGCTGATTTCTTTCTACTTTCTGAAAACAAGCCACACCTGAGAAAGAAAAAAACCACTGGACTATATTCCAATTTGCTTTAATCCCTTGTGTCTCAATGCAAATTGCAATTTGAGATATGTGAAGATTTCTTTTACAACTTGGGTGTTAGGTTTACTATCACCTTTTGGTTAGTTTTACATTCAAGCAATGCTCTTCAACTTAGCAAAGATCACTTCATTCATGCTAGTTAAAAATCACATAGATTGTTAAATGGGCAATTAATGTTTATAATTAATACTGTGCAACATTTTACCAGTAAGCAATTTGACAACCAACTTAATTTGCTTAAGGAATCAGTTATGCCAAAGTAGCAAGGCTGATCGTCTGTACTGGCATTTAGGAAGTGGCGTTGCCCAAATGAAATCCAGATTAGAAACCCCATCAGTGCCATTTTTGATGACAATTGGCATTCGGGAATGAACAAATTCAATTTTCTCCTTTGCAATTTCAGGTAATTTAGAACAGTTTTGACAAGTGTAATGCGTAAACACATTGAATAGAAATATTCATTATGATTAATTTCAGAGCTATGTACCATTGTCTGCAAACGGTCAGTTTAAGGTTTTCCTATTATTTCTTTTTGGTGGAAAGAAATAGAAACAGTGAGGTCACATAAAAGAAAAAAAGAAAAAAGTGTATTAAAGAAGGTCATCATGGTCACTGTCTCTTAATACACTTGAAAACTGTACTTCTGGATCTAGGGAGATTGCTGTATTACCTCTTTCTCTACCTGCAATTTGAAAACATCAAATCTATTTGAACTTACCAACTCATTTGTGTTATCACCTTAGGGAAACATAATGAAACTTAAGGCCTTGCTTTCCCATGAAGTACTCAACTGTCAGCTTTCACTTATGAATTGTTTTCTTTTTAGTATGTTTTGATCCTCCAGCAAATCCTACATAGTGGACCCTTCTTCTTTTGGAAGGCACTTACCTGAGTTATAACTTCCAAATTTATGTTCACACTATTCTTTAACCTTATTTAGGAAGAAAAATTTCCCTATTAACACATTATTAGGAGGTAGTCTCATAGGCAAGAGGTGGCATTAGGTAGCTGCTGATGCGATTTGCTTACCTATGTCTGGTATCTCTGTTTCTAGGGTGCACAAGGTATCCACGAGTGGCAAGCAAAAGCAAACAGAGAGTCATCAGTATCATTGAACAAGCCAAACCTAACCAGACACACCAATTCCTAACTCGGATTGCGGCATTTAGAGAGACTCTATGGGGATCATTTAGTCAGGCGTGCAAGCCAAAGTTGATCCAATCCCTCCAGGCTTTGCCTCCTAAGATGGCGTCAAGGCGATTGCATATTTTGTTTGGCGGATGCGCAAAGTTCTAAGGCAGATTTTTCAAAAGGCTCTCTCTGGACCATCTGCATCAGAATCACTTGGATTCTTGCACTTGTGCACTTTCCTAGGGTTCTCCCTAGCCCTACTGAATCAGAATCTTGGGTGGAGGTGGGGCCTGGAAATTTTACTTTTAACAAAGTTGGCTGGCAATTCTGATGCAAAATAAAATTTAGGAACCATTGAACTAGGGGTTGAAGAAGCAGCCACGGCAGAGGGACTAACCATTTTAGGCTTTGGTTTGATAGCCATAAGCACTCTATCAAAGTGTAAAATCACTGTTTTATTATCAAGTTGTGTGTACAGACAGACATCCCAACACTAACCCTAAGCCACTTATCTGATCTCAGAGATAAGATAGGAACATCTGTTGTGCAAATTCCTTAGCAATATTAAAAAGCTCCTTAACAAGTTGAAAGTGTAAGAGTTTTCTTTTAGACCATGACAGAATATCCCTGACATCAAAACTGCTGATCAAAACAACTTCAATAAAACACATTGTACATCAACTATTAGGGCTTTGTGTCTTCTAGCCATCCATGCTCTAAAGGGCAACTGGGGTAGGCACTAGAGGACTGTTGGGCCAGAAGAAGGACAATACTTTCGTGGCTCCTGATCTGTAAGCCTCTTGGCACAGGGTATTGCCTAGGGCATTTCATGATGGGACCTGGTATGAGGTTTCTCACGCAGGGAGTGCAGTCTGTGTATAGGCCTGACTTTGGGTCAAGTCTGCCCAGAATTAAAAGGCTATAATCATCTGTGAAATACGGTCATTTTAATTTTTAAAATCCTTTTAAATCTGGCCCTATGTCATTTTGAAAACATAGAGATAACCATTTTTTTATCTAAACTAGGAAATGGTCTTATTCTTTGGAATCTCAGGGAAGAAGAAAATATACAAAATTTTTCATCTGAAGTTATCTGCTACAGCAGATTCAACTCTTTTTAAAAAGAACCTTTCTGAGATTTTACTAGTTGGGCCACAGGTCAAGGTTCACTGACTTTTCTGTTTCCTTTGCTCATCTCAAAAGGGTAGGTATCCTGTGGGTTGAAACAAAGGTGAACTGATAAGGATGAGGAGCTCTGATTAGAAACCTGGCCGCAGGCATTTGCGCCTCTTTCAATTTGTTTGTCTCTAGAAACTTTCATTTGCACCTCTTTCAATTTCCTTGTCTCTAGACACTTGCCTGTTTTTGTGGCCTCTACATTATAGAATGAGTGTGTTTGAGGCTAGCTGTAATCACCGTGGCATAGGTGCTCCTCCTGAAAGAAGTTTAGTTGTGAAAGTACTAGAAGGATCTCATTAAAATATGGTTTCATCAGCAACAGATTCTCATGGTACAGAACCATTTGTGTGGCTACAAAGGGTTTTGAAATTCTTACATGATGGCAAGGAGTGAGAGGGGGATGGTTTGACTTTCTTGCAGCTGCTTCTGATTCTGCCAATAATGTCACTGTGAATTTGGAAAGATGTCCCATATTATGCAGAGCAGCTTCTCTCATTAACATCTCAGAGGGAGGAAGTGAAAATGACGGAATTTATTTCCAGTGTGTGACCTTGTTCTGTCTCAGAATTACTTTTCGTTAAGGATTTAGGACTGAGCCACCACCAAAGTCAGTCTGCTATCTAGCTACCAACTGACTACATGCTGAGGTGTCAGTGTGTGAGCTCTTCACAAGGGCCTGGGCCCATCCGTGGGCACCACCACCTGGCAATGGACCAACTTGAAGCTTGCCATGAGGTAGGAGGCGAAAGAAATGGAATTTCAAATCTTTTTAGCACAAGACATGCTTCCAATGATAAAGTCTTTAAGTTGACCTTTGATTTTCTCAAGATCCAGGTGATGAAAGGGTCATGTACTCTTCTTTTTTAATTTAAAAGAAAATTATTGATATGATTTATATACCATAAAATTCACCCTTCTAAAATGTGTAATTCAGTGGTTTCCAGTGCATTCAGAGAGTTGTGTAGCCTTTACCATTATTCAATTCCAGAACATTTTCATCATGCTATGAAGAAACTCCATACCTATTTGTGGTCACTTCCCATTTTTCCCCTCCCTCAGCTCCAGGCAACCACAAGAATACCTATTCTGGATATTTCATATAAATTGAACCGTTAAATATTTGTCCTTTTATGTCTAGCTTCTTCCACTTAACATAATGTACCATCTATTCCTTTTATGTTTTTGTGAGGTAAGGGATGGAAAAGAGGACATATGCCAATTTTGGAGCTGTTTTCTAGTGACCTGGCATCATGAGACTCTGACTGGCCTGCACTGTGGTGGCTGCAGCCCTTTACTTGTTCTTCATGCTGTTCTCAGCTTCTTTTCATATTCCTGGCCAGAAACATTTGACATTGAAGAATGGTCTGCCCTTCCTGCTCCTCTTCCCTTGGTCTTCTTGCTTTAGACATCAGAGCACACTCCTGACTGTCACTGACTTCTCAGGTCTTCCAACTCCAGCGACCCTCATCCAAGACTACCTTCCCCCATGCTCTGGCTCTGTTCCTTGCCCTTATCACAACTTACCTGTCCTGTTTTAGGGCCCTGTTTTCAGCTAGCAGTCCCTCTGAAAAGCAATCTGATAAATGAATCCATATCAAGGGACTCGTGAATGCTTTTAGCTTGATGAGCCATTCTAAAAGAGGTTCACGTTTTGGGAAATCTTAGAGATGCAATGTTTCAATTCAAAGGAACATATTTCTTAGAGTGAAAATTTTGGGTACCATGGAAGGCCAGTGAAGATGTCTTTGGGTGAGGTGGAGGGAATCCTTGAGTACCACTGCTAATACATGAGATCAAACTGGGGAGGTAACCACCTATTTCATCTACATGTAGTGTTTCTAGTATTTGTAGCTCCAATGCTGTTGACAAGAGGATGGTTCATGGCCATTTCTGAGATATTTGTAGAGCTCTCAAAGCTCCATTTCCATTTGTTCCTTCAGCGGAGAGCTCTACAAGTTCTCCTGCCTCTCAGCACTCTAACTGCCCCTAAATGGCTGCTATTCCAGTTCTACTCCATTCCCAGTCAATGACAGGAATCAAGTCCAGAGCACAATGTATGAAATATTAAGCAGTTGCTGGAAAAGAAACAGGAAAATCTCAAGAGAAATTTTCATATCACATTGACATTTGTTGAATCCAAATTACTCAAGATACCAAGAAGCATTTGCCAGGCTCTTATTTTCTTATCTCCTTCACTTTTAAGGGAAGGACCAAATAAATATCTGGAGAATAACAAAATCTTGAACAACAGCAGCATGAGGTTTTTATAAAGAATAAATCATTTCCAGTCATGCTTAATGACTTTTCTAATAGAGTTGTGAAATTAGAAGATGAGAGAGGTACAGGGGGATATCACATATTTGAATTCTTGCAAAACACTTGATATGGTGTCCCTATTTTTACTTACATAATTATCCCTGTTGGTTTCAGAAAACTTAAAAGTGGTCCTGAGGCTATAACAATTTAAAAAGTCAACTAAGTCATAATTGATGGGAAATAGTTGAAGGACTTGTAGATGTCTAGACCGAGGAAGATAAAGCTCAGGAACCTATGACAGCTCTCCTCACACTTGTGAAAGTTGTCAGGTAAAAGAGGGAAGTGACTTCTGTACTGTTTTAGATGCTACCATTTGCCACTACTGAGTGAATTTTTCACAAAGGCAGATTTTGGCTGAATATAAGGAAGAATTTTCTAATGGAGCAGTCCAAAGATGCAACGGATCTTGAGAAGTATTGAAGTTTCCCGTGATTGAAAGAGATCAGTGTAGAGACAACAAACCATCAGGCATGGAATGGGCACAATTTTGGACCTGATACCCTCATGGATCCTTCTAATACTAAGCTCACAAATCTGTGATGTCATTTTTGTTCCACTGAAATCTGTGTGTGTGTCTGCATATACGGAGCAAATCCCTAGTGAAACCAACTCCTAAACTATCTCACATAGAAGTGAATCTATCTTAAAATTTTTTTCAAGGATGTATTTTTAAAGTCGCAGAGGTTTAATTGTATGATCTTATCAGCTTTCCTTCTTTATTATCTTACCTCAATCTCCCACTGGAAGGAAGCTTTAAGATGCATACATATGAATGAAATCTGCAGGAAACAGGCAAAGGGGTACTATATACTTAAATAATAAGAAATAATATTGTTTCTCTTGGCAGATTTCTAATGATAGTGATATTGTTGACTTTTCCTTTTCCTCCTTGTTCTACCAATGGAAATAAATGATTGGCAACCAATGAAAATGAAGTTATTTTTGAGGTCAGATGTTTCCATTGGAAACATTTTGGATCAATAGGGCTGAGGCAGAAAATATCTACAGTCTTCCAATCTTTAAACTGCCAAGGGACATCTGGAATTACTCGATGTGGCCAAATATGAAACAAAAGGATCTAGAAGGGCATCCATTAGGGGCAAACTATATGTCCTCCCAAAATGTCATCAAACTTTGGGCTGAGAGCTACACATCTGTGGATCTCTAAACAGGTTAAATTGTACGTGTCATGTAAGAGGATGCTCAAGTATAAACCTGAAGTCAATTTTATAGATAAGGAAGAGAACTACTAGAGAACATAGTACATCAGTTACATAATGAATAACCTGGCAGAGGATCAAAATCTATAAGGCTCTCTATCCCATTCTACAATAATCTGTTGACAATATTGCTTCTCCATTCACAATTTTAAATACAACCAATAACATAATGGCTATATTAGTCTGTGTTTCCAAGGAAACAGATGACTCAACCAAGTAAAGTGACTAATTTGCATGGGGCACAGAGCAATTAAATTAACTGATCTTGAGAAAAATACTGGTACGAAGTGAGGTTTTTATCTAAATACAGTAGAATCAATGAACATTATGGTTCTTAAGATAGCACAGCCTTATTAAATCAACTTATTTCTCTCCAGGAAGTTTAAATTTGGAAAATTTATAAAGCATATATATCAATCCACAAATTATATGTACAATGTACAGTACACATATAGGCAACTTATCAGGATAGATGCTTTTTTTTTTTTTAAAGTGAATCTAATAAGAGCTATATTAGCTTCTGAGTAAACATGACAGCTAATGACAGCTAATGACAGCTAATGTGTGCTGACATAAACTGGTTTGATGGTTTTGAATATAGTCAAACAGTTAGGGAGTTACCTTTCAATTAGATCAAAATGATCATGTATATTCCATTAGCTTATTTCTTTGATGGCCAATCACAGGAGTGTTGGAATAGAGAAGAAATAATTGCCTTTTCTCCTTGAACTTAATGCAGGGGATATTAACCATGAGTCTATAAAAGGGCTTCATCTACAGGGACTGGTTGCTGGTGGGGCAGTGGGAGGCAGGGAACTCTAAGGAAGGGAAAAAAATGCGATCCCTTAAATCACATATGCCATTTTGTGTGATTTCGTTTTTTCTAGGGAGAGGGTCCATAGCCTTCAGTAGATTCTCAAAGGAGTCTAACACTAATTAAAAAAAAAAGTTAAGAAGAACTACTCTAAAGGATCTCAACTCAGAAAAGCCGGCTAGCTTGAGAAAAGCTCTCAAGCTAAGTGAGAGAGCCTTGATGTGTGAATTCAAAGTGTGTGCATGCCTAAGTGAAGAGCTGAGACAATGAGACAAAACAGTGTCATGGAATAAGAATGAATAGAGGCACTGGATAGTACTTCAAACTCTCAGAAACTAATTTTTCTTTATACTGTGAAAATCAGTTTGCAATTAGAGTCCAAGTTATTCTATTTTATACTTGGAATGGCTTTGTATTGAAGGTCATAAGGTACTTTGGACTAAAATGCAAATTTGTAAACTGTTAAGGATCCTTGACCAAGAGAGAATCTCATCAATAAATGACAATTGCTGCACTTTAGGTAAATTTACGTTTAAATTACAAAGAAAAGGACTAAATTTAGCTGGAGTTTAAAAAATATTAATATAATTTTTTGTTTTGTTTTTGCAGATAATTTTACTGTTTTTCCTTTGAGGAGTTAGCTATATAGGGGTTAGCTATACAGGCTTTATAGGGTTAACTACGTAGACTCAGCAAGAAAAGGTCTCTGTCTACCTGACAGTCTGGATGACTAGAAACATTCAGATGTTGAATGAATTGTTCAGCGCTCCCATCTATATTTGGCATTATATAGATAGAGCATCCCTAGGGGTTTGAAAACAATGTGGACTGTTGTATAAATCATTTCCACATCCAGGCATACAACCAACCATCTTGGCCTTCCTGTTGACTTTCCAGTAAGTAGGTGCCCAAAGAGATATGCTGCTGGAAATGACAAGACCCCATGAGGTGTAACATTCTGAGGTACATGAACACTTGATTAGGGTAGGGTGCTATGAATTAGTACCTCTCTAGACTCTAAAAGTGCTTTGTCTTTATTATAAAGTCTTAACTTTACAGTCTGTTTTTTCATTAGCTAAAGGATTTAACAGCTTTCTTCCCTATGACAGGCTTTGCTACTATAATTAAGAAATGTATTAAAACTGGAGTGAATTAATGTGAAAAATGGATGGGGGCTTGGGACTAGAAGATTTCCCCAGCTAGGTGTTAGGGAATAACACTCAGTATTAGAAAATGGAGGTATATTCCATAGCAAGCATGAGAATCTGAAAAATTTTGAGAAATGCCCTTATGTATTCAAATTCACATGCTTGTGTGAAAGTAAGTGTTAAATGAAAATGACCCAAGACTTTTCATGTGTTTTAATTGGCTTTGATGATGCCATGCACATACAAGTTGCTCTGTCAATGTCTATGCTCTTCTAGTCACTATATGTGGTCACTATTTGTCAGGTCATTGAGGAGATGCCTGAAGAAAAAATTGTTTTATGGAATAGTTCATAGGATAGCATCTAGATCTTCTGAACATAGAGAAACTTTAAGCCAAATGTTCCAGAGGCATGTGTCAGGAATATAGCTGTCATAACTAATTAGAAAGAAGGCTCTACCAGTTTACCCAGGGGAAAGGAAGCAGGTTTGTTTATTCTTAAGGAGACGGGAGTTGAAGCTTCCCTTTTCTATACCACCAGAAGATACACATCTGTGTCTTATAATCTCAGAAAGGGAAGAAATAAGCGAATTAAGCCACAGTCAATTTAGTCATAATCTTTGTGGAACTTCAGGATATGGAATACTAAAAGCTACGAATTCCTTACAAAAGGTGTCAAAATACTTTGTACTCTCAAGAAAATTCCTAAACCATGTGAGAAAACCTAAAGATAAATGCTTTAATTATCATGGGGTAGGGCTTTTAAGGGTAAAGAACCATTTCTCCCTCCTTTATCATGCCATGAAAACCAGATTTCCATTTTCTTGTTTATGAAATGACCATTTCCAAAGATTGGAAATAAAAACTTATGAAGTTTAGCCTTTTGGATCTGACAATACCTCTCCCAACTAGAATGGAAGAGTTTTGATGAGTCTTCACAGTGGCCAGCAGCGAATGAGTGACTTACTTGAGTGCTTGGAAGTATTGAGATCCATGTCAGTGTCAGCACTGTTTACAGGGAAGGACATACATACAGGGATGTTAACACTTCCTGGTTCTCCAAAGTAGTGCTCAAAGGATCAATCCTTCAAGTAGGAAGAGTGAGCACATTGACCTTTGTCCCTATTCCTGCATCTTAACTCAGTGCTACAATAGGGGCAACTACATTTTCTGCTTCTACTGGCAATGCTTTGTCTTTTCATATTATCTTGCTTTTTGCTTTATCTGCTAAGCAAATATATAGAGATTAGAGAAGACTTACCTTAATTCCAAAATACTAATGGAGTTTCCCGAGGGAAATATTCTCCTTACAAAATTGAAGTCGCCAACATACACACTGCCATCAGGGCCAGAAGCTAAGGCGACAGGAGCAAAGAGTTTGTTGTTGTGGGCTGGGCCATTGCAGTTGGTGCAGGCTACACTCCTTTGGTGTCCATTACCCATTACGGTTGATATGACTGGGGGCTGCTGGGAAATGAACATATTTTCTCCATTCCCTTTATGTATGATTCCTAGATTCAAGGAAAACAAAAAGAGAATTTAAGAAAAGCAATTACCACAAAATAATCTCAGCAATATTTTAATTTATTTTTCATCATTCAAAGCAGGAAGGAGCTTTGGCCTGGCATAAGAGAACCTGAGAGTGAAACACACACTTTCCTCGGTTTTATTTAACTGCATAACCACAACAAATAGTAGCATAATACTTTGCCTCAGTTTGTCCATCTGTGAAGTAGGGTAATACGACCAGTCCTTGTAATGTTGATTCTAAATGACTCAATAAAGCATTTGATGACTAACTTTTAATGACCTATTCACTCTGGGCTCTGTGAATCATCTGTGGCTACATTTTCATATCTGGCTGGCTCTTTTCTGATGCCTAGCACATACCTGTCTGACTTCAAATTACCCTCACTATGAAACCAGTTCCTGAAAAGAGAATATCAGTCAATTTTAATATTAACCTTAGCAAAACACAATCAGGAAGGTAATCTACTTCTGTGAAAAGAAAAGAGATCCTACTGCTAGAATGCACTTCAAAGAAATATGAAAGAAACTTGAATTTTCCACTCTTTTGGACCATATCACACTATCATCAGTGCAGGAAATAGAGATACTGACTTATGAAAATGCTTTGCAGACATTCTGTGTGGGCAATCTCATCCATACCCACAGCTTTAACTCCCATTTCTATATGCTGAAACTTTCTCCCATCCAGAGTTCTTAACTGACATGCAATTTCCTTCTAGACCTCTTTACTTGGAACCCCCACAATTACTTCAGACTCGAACATATAAAAACTGAACTCATTATTTTTCTGCAACCACTCCCAAACCCTGCTCTTCCTCTTGTGTTCCCTAATCATCTTGTGAGTGGTTGTACCATGCATACAATTACCTAAATTGGAAATCTGGACATCACCATGGCTTTTCTTTCCCCCCATTCTTGAAACCTGATTAATCATTAACTCCCATTGAGTCTATCCCTTAAAATGTGTTGAAACCAGTTCTTTCTCCCCTATTCCTTCATTAGTTTAGTTTTTCTTAACTTCTTGGTCTCCTGGTCTCCATGCATATCCATTTCCAGATCTTCATCCGCACTCCTGCCATAGAGATTATTTCAGTCTGTGGTTTAATACCTTTCAATAGCTCCATATCCCTTTAGGATAAAGGGCACATTCCTTATTGTTAAGGCACAAAAAGTCCTTCATGATTTGGCCCTTGACTACTTCTTCAGTCTCCCCTCTCATCATGCTTTCATCTATATCCTGAGATCTAGCCAGAACAAACTACTTATGGTTACTTTCACCTACTTCCATTCCTCTATGTTTTTGTCTACGCTATTTTCTTTATCTTGAATGCCTTCCTCATCTTGTCTGCTTGGGGAGGTTCTATTCATCCTTTAAAGCTCAGCTCCAGTTTTCCTCAATGCTCCATCCAGGCAGAGTCAGTTACTCCCTCCTCTGTGTGCCCATAGTTTGTTTTCCATAGCTCTGTTATAACATTTACCACATGTGTGATACACACGTGTATTTTTTTATTACTTCTCTAAGCTTTTATTACTTCTCTGTCTTTCCCATTAGAACATGAATGAGCTCCTTGAAGGCAGATCCTCTGTCTTACTCCTTTCTGCATTTTAGTGCCAATCCCTGTGGCCAAATCATTATAAGTGCTCAGTAAATGTTGAAAATAGGCTTTGAGTTCCTCGTAGTTTCCTTGTCTAAATTCCAATGATTTTGCAAACCTGCTGAGCCTGGGCAGAAAATCCGAGGAACAAGTACTGCTGTGCGAAATAGCTCAAGTCAGCCCAGAGTGAGCCAGGGCAGGTGAAACATCCATGTTGTGGGAAGGCATGCCCATGTGTCAGACTGAAGTCACTGATAGCAAATGAATGAATGCAGTTATACAGTTAAGCCTTATTTTTTTCTCCCTTTCCCCCTGCTGTCTATCTCCTTGCATTGCCTGTTATTCTCCCTAAACATTTCCTGAAATGTCTCTTTAGTTTTCTTCCAACTTTGGGTACCACAGTCCTACCACAGAAACTACTGATCACTCTGAGGTAGGAACATTGCTGGCAAAAATAAACAAGAGGGTAAAACATGCTATAATACCATGGTGGAATATATGGTTGGAAAGGGCCTTCCAGCAAACAGAAATCCCATCCATCATATAGTATTGGATTTCAAATTTAAGCATTTTTACTTTTCCTTCCAGGGTGATTTCTGGCTACTTTTGCAACACATGATTTGCAGGAGCAGCTGTGAGTTTATGCCCTAACAAATTGGTCTTTTATTGCAGAACTATGAGATATCTTGAGGATCACTACTTTCTTATTATTTTATTAGTAACTTTATTAGGTAGTAGGGACCTTTCTTAAGATTTAGAATAGTTAATTAAGTAAGATGAATAGGACTGAATTTCATTTCTCAAAAAACATTTAATTGCAGTGTGGTCAATATTGTAATTCAAATAAATTAGGAGGAGGTGAATGAGAACTGGAATGACAGTTGCACAACATCATTGAAGAGAAGTCTCCCGATGATTGCTAACAGAATATTCTACAAACGAGACTATGATATGTTCTTTAATAAATGAGGAAACCACTGTTTAGCATGTCAGTATTTCAGCAATGCACTATAGTGCATATCATTCAAAAATCTTTCCAATTATTGGCTTGGAAATACCAGATTTGCTATTAACATCTATTTTCACAGGTAGATCTCCAATTTTTTATATCAATATAATGGTATAGTTAACAATTACCCTCAAAATGACATGTTATTACCAGCCTCCTGGCAATTTTAGAACTAAAGATGGCTATTCTAAACCATTCTTCTAAGCCTGCAATTCTAAAACTCCCCTTTTCTATTAGAAAGCCCAACACTCCATCAAAGAAGAAGAATGATTAAAGGAAATAAAACATAAGGCAATGTACTTTCTGATTACATCTCAACAATTGATGTCTGGCTTTCATGCAAGGTACTAAAGTGCCCGTGTACTGAAATTACCATTTCTGTTTAAAGCTGAAGCAATCAAAACAAAAATGGGCAAACCCCTTTTGTATTGCCCTGGAAAAATAGATCATTTTGAAGGGTGTTTTTGTTGTTTCAAGAATCTGTTTAACCTTCCATTACACAGAACCAGGGCATACCATCTAGCAACCATGATTTAACACCAATTCTTTTGCAAAATGTTGCTTTGAAAGTATTTTGTTTATGATCCTAGAAATCTTGATCAATTACTGCTGCCTCCTTTCCAGTTTCTTCTGCCACACATGCTCATTTTGAAAAGGGAATCAAATGATCCTAGGACAACACACATTATTTATGTGAAGGCCAACTTCCTGCTAAGGATTGGGTATCTTGTTTACAGTTAACGAAACCCCACTGAATGGGGCTTACTGCACATTTTCTCTTCAAAGTTTTCCTTTTCTTTGCCAAAAAGCCAAGCCCATTGTATAATAAGGTAAGCACACTTTTAAACATACTAGTCATACTCTCTTGCTACTTTGTTCAGAACTTCTTTTGATGCTTATAAATATGTCTGAAATAAAAAATCTCCTTGAAAGCCAGTGGGTGGTGCTTTATGCTGATTTCAAGGAAGAAACCATTTTTCAGATTTATGAACAACAAAGAGACACAACACATATTTCTCTTAGTACTTGACTGAGAGGATATAAACACAAACTGGGAGGTATGCCAGTGTGATCAATGGACATTTACTTCTCCTCCCAGTAAAACCATTTGTCGGCAAACTACTGGCCTACTTTGGAGGATAAGTTAAAAGAAATTCTTTACCAATTTTGAGACAGATGACAATACCCACTTAGTGCCCTAGATTGTTCTTTTTAATAATTTTAAACACTCGACTGGCAGGAAACCCTAGGGGATATGTTTGGTAAAAGATATACCAAACAAATAGCTTAGTTCTGTAACAGATATGCACAACTTTCTTATAATTTTAAAGAACTGAGTTTTCTTAAAATGAATGAATATACCCTCTTTATAATCACTAAGAAGATGTACTTAAAAGGAATAATGTTGAAAACCACAAGTTTCTGATGTTTTTATCTCAGTGAAAATCAGAACCATCTTTATATATCAGGCCTAATATTGGGAAACAATTCTCCACAACCAATGGTTAATTGTCAGGTAAATATAATTGCAGCAATGGAAATGACAAATGGTCTGAAAACACTGCCTGCTAGAAACTACCCATTGCATAATGATTTTGGAGCCAAAGAAAACTGAAGAATAGAATGGCAACAGACATCCAGTCTAATTACAGGTGTCTTTTTAACCAGTGAGAGGAAACTGGGGGAAGATAGATTCTTGTTTTTAATCTGCTATCTGTCTCTGATCAAAAAAGCAGGATGCCTAAAGAGTTACGTTTTTTCCAGAGAGAAGCGGAGTGGGGGAATTTGGAGAGATGTTGCTCTTGCCTTAATCAGCTTAATCAGTCAGAAAAGACTGTCTGACCCGAGGGGGAAAGAGCATTGCTTTCTAAATTGGTCTTCCCAAAGCTGCTCCATCACACTTATCATTCCTGCCTCTAAAACTGCCTTTGTGGGTGGGATTTAGACTTCGAAAACGTCCCAAGAGAGGTTTTCGTGTCCAAGGTCAGGCTGAAAGGCAGCAGCAGAGCTGGCTTCAGATCTGTTTCCTGGCAAGTGTGATGAGTTCTTGGTTGGAAATACACATCTACAAATGAGATGATAAAATGAACAAATGTTCCTTTTTAAAAGACTATCCAAAGGAAGGCTTCTTTCTCAGAATAAATTTCTCAGAAAGGTAGAAACACAAAGCAGATTTAGTGGGGCTGTGAATGAGCACACAAAATCTTTTGGGGGTGAGAAAAATATTCTAAAACTGGGTTTTGGTGATGGTTGCACAACTACAAATTTACTAAAAATCACTGAAGTGTACATTTACAATGGGTAAATTTTATGATGTATAAATTATACTTCGATAAAGCTGTTAAAAATTCTCACAAATAACTTGATGCCTATTACCTAAAAACTAATTACTGGTGAATTAGGGGTGGAGATAACACATTTGTGAAAATCAGGGGGCCCCCCCCAAAGCCAACTTTCTGAATGACTCCCTTCTGTTCTGAATGTTTCAAGTCTGTGTGAAGCAAATGGTAAGAGGATACAAGACTGGGAGCACACAGCTGGGGGCTGGCTCGATTGAGGTCATTTCCCACTTTGTGTTAATGTCAATGACACGCATTTGAAAGAGACAATCCATACAAGCCAATAAAAGTGAGTGGAAAAGAAACGGCTGCTTAAAATGTCAAACTCTTTCAAATCAAAACAAAAAACCTAA
Organism: Gorilla gorilla gorilla; assembly: GCF_029281585.2. NCBI lineage: Eukaryota > Metazoa > Chordata > Mammalia > Primates > Hominidae > Gorilla > Gorilla gorilla. The sequence continues at coordinate 136,170,586 of NC_073247.2, forward strand.
TAATTTAATAAGTGGCATCTGCCCTTTCATTTTTGTACTTTTAAAACTGTGGCTTTCCTTTTGACAGCAGAAAAAAAGTTGACCTTTTATATCTCAGCCTGAATCTTTGCTCTTAAAAAAAAATAAACTGTTTGATACGGAATTCAGAATCTTCCTTGAAGGAGGGGAAAGAGGTATAATGGGGGCATACAGCAATAGACTCATTCACCTTCAGAGTCCCACACTGGGACTATAGTAGGCGGTCTCTTTCTATGGTTGAAGTAAATCTGGTTAGCTTTGCCATTCAAAGTTTCTCAGCCTGTGGGGCTGGTTGACATAGCTGATTTGGCTATAGTACAGATGAAGTGATATCATGGGTGTGATTATAAAATGGATCTCTTAGTTTGGTCAGTTCATGGCCTTATAAGATCGCCTGGCCTTAGCCACCTGTTCCACAAAGTTAGGATGGATACAAGGATGGCTGGATGGAAGTGTGTAGGGGCCTCAATACATTCTGATCCCCAATTCTAGAAAAATAACCCAATGTACATGTCCTACTATAGCTTGTTCAGAATCTGTCTCTTTAGATGAAAAGGGATATGATTTCACAGTAGACGCTCAGAGGAAAGCTGTATGAAAACACCAGTGACGGGTTTCCCACTAAGATGCAACAGTAGGTGAAGGAACTTGGATGAAGGAGTTATAACCAGGGTAGCAAACTCAGTTTGTCTAGGAAAAGCACAAACTCAGGGGCCACCTCTGCTCCCTTCTCCTGATTTGTTTAACATTTAAATCGCAAACAAGGAGAACAGCAGGGAGAGTGGTCCAAAGCAGGGATAGATTAAGATGAGAGTGTTCCGATTCTTACCACACTAAGAGTAATTCAAAATAGAATTATTACGTTTAATGCGGTCATCTCTAAGTAGTATTCTCACAAGTAATTTTTATCTTGTACTTTCCAAATTTTCTGCAATGAATATGTATTATACAGCATTAGGAAAGTAGTATTCATACAAATTTAAAAAGCTACTTACCACTTTGAGGATTCAAAATGTGATGCTTATTCAAAGACCAGCCTCCTAGGTTAGAAGCATCCATCTCAAAACCTTGTAAAATGACTGTCCTTTGCTCCCAGAGAATAAAGTCAGGGCACGTTTCATATTCATATCCCACAGATACTGCAAACAAAGAGTTAACAGCACATTAGAAAACTGTAAAATATTTGCTTCATGTTTATACTAGTTGATAATTCTGTGGATATCACTTTGGCTACTGAATTCTGATTAGAGTTGAAATTTGACTGCAAATTTCTTTCACCTAGCACAGTACAACATTGCATCTAGCATAGCATTGGTCATTCAAAAGTGATCAGTGCATATCGGATAAATATATGAAGGAGTGAGTAAATAAATGCTCTTATTAGGTTGGTACCATATGTTTATGGACATTAAGCTTTATTTTGGGCTTTTGGGTTGGAGGCTGTGCTGTAAAACTGAAGAGAGATGCTTTCTGCAGGATTAAGCTGTGGTAGTATTTCTCTCTGCCTTTGTAGGAGAAGTGCAGGTAGGGCTGGTTTTTTACCACTATAGTGAAAAATGCACTCGGCAAGCTGCCTTTGGAGTACTAGGTCACTTATACAGCAACCAACTACATATGCAACTAATACAAATGGATTTGCCCAATTTATGTTTTCCTGTGCTAACTGGCTTTTGGTTTGCTGAGACTAAGTTTGCTTAGAGTGTTGCAAGTGTAAATTCCACTTTGTGCACGTTACGTTTTGGTTTCTGCATATAACTAACCAATGGGACATCACCCAACATTTGTCCTCAACTGCTACGCAGCACAGATGTTGTACATTAAACATGGAACCTCGGTATGCCACTGAAATGTGAAATGCAGAATGTGGTAGCTTGAGAGTCTTTGCTCTACTGAACTATGTATAGCTTAAGTATACCAAGTCCTGGCCATTTTCCCTCTTGGTAAACCTGCTCACCTGTTGGAACCCCAGATTTCTGATTCTTAAATTTACAATGCTTTCTATCCTCATAATGTTCTAAGCCTGAGAACACTGGCTCATTATACTGCATATCCTGAAGCGGCTTTCCCTCTTTCTGGCAGCTTAAAATAGCCCCCGTTGGTCTGTGGTCTGCCATAGCTTTCGAGTACCTGCCTCTACCTGACTCTTAGGTGCCCCTGAAGAGCTCAGTCCTTCCTTTGTCATTTGGTTATGAAAACTGGAAATGAAAATGGGTGCTTAAACAATGCCAGAACAATAGGTCCGAAAGTGAAAAAACAAAGCCAACTGGTTTTGGTTTTTGGCATTAGGTGAAGGGAAAAGATGGTAATTTTAGTCAAACTGATTTGTGTGTGCATGTGCATGTGTGTGTGAGCACATTCACAGATAAGCCAAAAAGTCCCTGTAATCACAAATATCCAACTCTCTGACTTTGTGGATCATTTGTGGCCAATTTTAAATTGCAGGCTGGCTTCTCTTTGTCCTCCACTCTACCAAAGCTTATAACAGGGATCAGGGCCATCTTCATGGATATGACCCATGCTTAGGAGGGCTCCACACTTGATTTAATGCTCTGCAGTCACTGTCTTGAAGTTTGTAATACTTTTTAAACAAGAGGCTCTGTATTTCCGTTTTCATTTCACTGGGCCCTGCAAATTATGTAGCCATTCCTGGCGGGGATGCCCTTCTATCAGCCATCAGCTGGTAAAGACTCATGAAATGCAGACTCATTTTAATATCATCCTCAACCAAGCATTATTAGCAACAGAGGCCAATGGACTGGGGGCGGGGGAGGAAACTAATCATCTCTGTCAATGCTGTTCTCTATTAACAGTGGAAATAGACTCTCAGAGGAGAAACGGATCTCCAAGGTAATCTAGTTCCAGTTACACTTATGGTACAAATCAATACTGTCTACAGTCTCCCTGGTATCTCCTACAGCCCCTCTACTTGCTAAAACAACTCTGGTAAAGTGCAAAGAGTTGGTTTTGGACCAAGAGTTAGAAAAGACTTCAACTCTCAGATCTATCATTAACTAGCTGTGTGGGCTCAGGCAAGTTATTCTCCATTTCTGGAGTTGGGCTTTTCACTGGTAGCGTAGTGGGAGGGAGTGACTAGAATTGGTGGTTCTTAGACGCTTTTGGGTCAGGGAGCACTTTCTTGTGAATCTAATTAAAGTTATGGACATTCTTCCTAGAAAAATGCATATGCCTACAAAATTTTCTATATAACTCTAGGGAGTTCACTGACTTTCTGAAGTCCAAATAAAGATCTCAGATCAAAGACAACTGTAGTAGACAATCCTTTTAATCCTTCTTTAGCACTAACACTCTAAATTGCATTCTTTCTAGATTACATTTGATAACTTCTGGTTGAGGATCAAACCCAAAAGCCAAATAGAACACTGAATCTTATGCTGGAAAAATCAGGTGGTTAGAGAGCACACTGAGGGCCATGTTGGTGTGTAGGATAACACAGTTTCTGCTTCTCCTGCCAACATTTAAAAGTCTTGATTAATAAATAATCACAATGACAATAATTACAAGTTCCCTTAAAGCCATCATCTCCTTCCCCACAGTACTCCTGGCAATTACTTGATCTGCCTTCTGTACATTGTAAGTCTGGTGAGCTCTCCTAAGAATCCCTTCTCCGGAAGGTGATTGCGCAGTTTTGCAAATAAGTAGTGTGCCCTGGTGACCTGTGATGGTGGTTTGGAGCCTGCTTTTTCTCTCTCAGTAACAGTTAAAGATCCTCCCAACTCTGCAGCAGGAAATGCTTACATAAAGCATCAATTAAGGAGTTCTCAATGCAGTGGTAATGAGACATACGTACTCTTTTCACCTCCTCCTATCTGCTCTCTGAATTGCTCTCCAGTTCGCAACAAAAAAGTGCATTGGCTGCAAACCCCACAATTATATTACTTTTTTTCCCCAGCCACAGCAAATAGCAACAAGGCAACCACTTACTAAGTTCCCTCTAATTTTTATTAGATTTACTTTCTCCCAAGAAAGCTCTATGAGCTAATGAAGTTATAATTTATATTTAAGACTTGTCCAAAATTTCCAGCTGACTTTAATGAGAATAGCTGTGTGTCGGCGTATTTTCGTATGTGGCTCCTTGCTCAGGGTAACAAGGCAAAGTTTCTTTCTGACAGCAGCCCACTTTAACATAATCCTGGAACTTGCAATCAGCTTATGAGAAGGCAAATGTTTCACCCCATGGAGTTGAGCTTCTCTCCAAGCTCACAAGAACTAGCAAATACAGTAGCAACTAATCCTAGACTTTGTCATGGAAGCAGACTATAATGCACTAAATGCCTACTTTTTTCATATAATTAAATATAGGGAAAAAAGGTTACACTGGAGCTGGCACTGAAAACCCTGTCTTGACACCATGCTCTGCCTGACACTATGACAGCTGAGCCTCAGCTAAATAAGCACAGTGGACCACTACCATTTCCCAGGCGGCCTGTTGTCTATCACGTCTGATCATCAACATAGCATGGTACAGGGCACGGATTCAGTCTCTAGCACTCTGGAGTAAGGACTAGGGAGAATAGTGTAATAGAAAGGAAAAAAAAATTCATCAACATCTCAGAGAAGCTGTAGAAAATAGACTAGACTGGCAGTGAGCAGGAATAAGTGGATAAGGGGTCCTGGACTACACTTCCCAGGGGTTAGCATAATGGGTTTGTGCTGGTGTGCATATATTGAGAAGGCAGTTGAGAGTGAGTAATTATTATGGAATAATACTTTCTCTGAGCCATGTGATCACCTCCCTTGTGACTCTTCTAATTTCATCTGGATTTCTGCCTTCCTATATTCTCTCCTTCACCTCCACACAGAGATATTAACGGAATGCTCCTTAACCAAGAGTCACTAATTGTCTAGATAGTCCTGTTACTTTTGCAGAGGATTCTATCCTCTGGTCACAGGATTGTACCTCTGACTTCACTGTTAGTCATCTTGCAAATATTACACTGGCTTGTAAAGAAGACTGAGTAAAAGATTGTAGCTTGCTCCTCCAAAGCCATTTGACATTGGAAAAATAACTGAATGTTCATTCTATTTATCAGAGCAGCAGCATTTGTATGACATGGGGATGGCAAGAAGGCTGAGGGTCACGGCGTCCCTGATAACTTAGTTTAGTTACTGTGACATTCATCTATAAGGGCTAGGATAGGAGATTGACATTAAGCAGCCAAGGTAAAGGTGCCATGCAATGAAGCTGATGTGTGAAATATGACAAGATTAAGCAGATGACTTTCAACAGCTTCAGGCTAAGGCTTCAGAATTTATAATGGTTGCATTTATGAAGGCAATATATAATTACAAGTCGTCTGATAGTCAATGTGAGAAATTTACATGTTACCTTCATGAACTCAGGGAACATCTAAAAATAATTTCATGATATTTAAAAGGTACCTAATTACAAGATGAAAATCTTCTTCTCCAAAAGGAATTATTGAATATAGCAATAAATATTTTCCATTCTTTTAAAATACAAGATCAATGCAAAAACAAAAACAACAACAAAAGACAAAAAACCTAAAGAACCAAATGAAGGCCATGGCAAAATAGACCAATACTATGTAGACAAAATACTATCTATGTAAAACAAGTACCTGCTCTCAGAGATTCTTCTATCTTTCCCTGTTCTCTAGTGATTTATCGTAGGATAGGATGAGCCCAGAGGTTTCTCAATTTGACACACTGCCCAGTGGCCTGAAATACTTTGTTTATCTATTATTCCTAGCTTACTAAGAGTGTCAGAATCAGGTGTTGAATTTTCATCAAGTGTCTTTTTGACACTTACGGACAAATTCACATAGTTTTCCCCTTTAATCTGTTAAGACAGTGAATTATAGCAATAGATTTCCCAACGTTGAACCATCTTTCTTGCCCTAAAATAAACTTTACCTGGACATGATGTATTATCCTTTCAGTGAATCACTGGATTTGATTTGGCAATCCCTTACTTAAGATCTTTACCCTATCTATTTACAAAAATAAGGGTTAAATATGATAGTGTTAGAGTGAGGCAGTTGAATGAAGAGAAAGTACAGGTAGGAAATTAAAAGAATCCAGGAGTGAGACAGCCATGCAACACTTTTGCCAAGAGGTTCCGTACAGTAAAACCTGATATTATGAGATTTTTTTCTGGCTGCTTTGTCCAAGCCTAGCTGCATAAAAGCCAACATGGATAACCTATATTGCCATCAAAGGCAGAGTGATATACTGGCTCATGTATAACATTTGTGAGTGCCTTTGTGTACCTGGGCACTGCCCTCCTCTCTCTGGGCAGACCCACCATTCCATTATATAGGCAAGGCTAAGGGATCACCCTGATCCTCTGTTGGTATTCATTTCTTTGTTCGGTCATTCAACAAATATGCAATATTTCATGGGTACCTCTTGTTGACAGGCAGTTTGTGGGGCACTGGGGATATGAGGTTGAACAAGACAGCATCCCTCCCCCCAGTGGAGGTTATATTCAAGTGGGAAGAACAAATATAAAAGTAAAACAAATAACACACACACACACACAAACACACACACACACACACACACACAAACACAAATTGTAATAAAGGTTATGATGGGAGAATGCTGAGCATTATGAGAGAGTGTAACCGGGAAATTTATGTTGGACTGTGGAGGCAAGGAAAAGCCTCTTTACCAAGAAAGGGTTTACCTTTATAGGGGAGGGCATTCTAGGCAGAGAGAGTGGCATGTGTGGAAGGCCTTGAGACTTGGTAGCTTTTGAGAGATTTAAAGAAGGTCAGGGTGGCTAGAGAGTCAGTTTCTCTCCAGTGCATCAAAAACAAGCGAAGAACAACAACCCTCCCTGTCCCTACCCAGTAAAAAATTGTAAGATTACTATCCCCTAGCAGTATTTAGGCATACTTTGAGGGGAGGCAGGGGTGGTTTTGGAAATAGACTCACCTTGAAAATGGACTGGCTATCCTTTGAAACAATGTGACTGACTAAAAGGGATTCAATATTGTAATGGAAAGTGAGGTGCTGTTATTTAATGACACAGCAAACCTTCGCCAAGCTGCTCTACGTGCCAGGCAGGTGATCTGTGAAGCACTGGAGATATACTGAATATTATACAGGGCAGGATAATTTTTCATGTGAGAGAAGCCATACCTTGAAGGATTACCTACTTTCTGGAATTTTTTTTTTTTTTCAGACAGAGTTTCACTCTTGTTGCCCAGGCTGGAGTGCAGTGGTGTGATCACGGCTCATTGTAACCTCCACCTTCCAGGTTCAAGTGATTCTCCTGCCTCAGCCTCCCGAGTAGTTGGGATTACAGGCATGCGCCACCACCCCTGGCTAATTTTTTTTATTTTTAGTAGAGATGGTGTTTCACTATGTTGGCCAGGCTGGTCTTGAACTCCTGGCCTTAGGTCATCCACCCGTCTTGGCCTCCCAGAGTGCTGGGATTACAGGCGTGAGCCACCATGCCCAGCCTACTTTCTGGAATTTTTATCAATGATCTCCCTAATAATTACCACAAAATAATATGTCTTACATTTGTATAATACATAACAATTAGATATGTTTTTGTGCATATGACCTAATTTGAAGACTCAAACTCATGAGGAAACTATATTTACTCCAGTTTGATAGATATCATAGAGACTCAAAGAAATGAAGTTATTAAGTCCAAGGTCACATGGTTAGTAAATGGCAAAGCAGAGCTCAAACCCAGTAATTCATAGGCAAATGCTTTCATCTACTATGCTAGATAACAGCTACTAAGGGGGAAGACCCGCAATTCAGTAGTGCTAAATAAATAACTTTTTATTTGTTCAGAATCTAAGAGACAAGGACTGGAAGCTAGGGATAGCCTTGAAGTAGAAGTGCCATGTAACCCAAATGGCCAAAAATGGTGCTTGGTTATGTTGTTTTCTTGATGTAATTATTAACAGTATCTCCTTTTACTCTCAAAAGTATATGATTTGAATGATAAATTATGTGGTCACTCAATGTTGAAGGCATACCTCCGTAGTCCCCTCTGATATGGGTTGGTAGAGGGGACCAGAAGACAAGAACAGTCATAAATGCTGATTTGGAAAACAAGTCACATGGTTTGATAAGTCATTTAATTTTTCTGTTTCTGGGCTTATCATCTTACCAACGGCTTTTAAACTTTCATGTCTGAAAGTCATGATGAGAAACACAACTCATTAATTGCAACCCAGCATCCACATGGGGAGATACACACACACACACACACACACACACACACACACTTGAAGTTTTTCCAAGACAATACTGTCTTTGTAGCATCACATTCTGGTATGTTCTATTTAATTCTGTTCACTTCGGTTCTATTATATTCCATCACATTCTACTCAATTTTTCAAAACGAAAATGCTGGTTGACTCACCAAATAGATTTCACTGTCTACTAATGGGTGTGACCAGCAGTTTGAAATGGGCACAAGACCACTTGCTTATGAAAGTATTAGTGAAGGCCATTTGAAAACCTTGGTAGGAACTCTTACTTTTGGATATCCTATATCTTATAACACATATTAAAATGTATACAACTCATATCCTACATTAAACATATTTCATACGTAAGGATGAAAATTGAGTTGTAGTTCACAAGCTGACATGGTGCTCCATTTTTCAGACACTTATTTAAACATTTATTAACATTGATTTTCAGATTTCCTTTTCATCTTCTGGTGACAATAAACTTGTTTTTTAGGTAGCAAACATTTTGTAGGTCCTTGAAAATCTCATATCCTTGGCACTGTGCCTATGAAGTTGAATGGATAAAACAGCCCTGCTTTCAGTTAACGATTATGAATTCATGAGTGGAGAGAAATGATGAAAGATTATTATCTCTGCTAGCTTCTCTGATAGAAAACCACTGGGGCATTGAATAGGGTACTCAGTAAGGTAGGTTGGTTACTTTAGTGAGGAGAGGCAGCATTGAAAGGCATACACAACTCAGGACTGGGAGACCTGAGTTTGAATCCCTGCTCTGTACAGGACTCTAGGCCAGTTACTTTTTCTTTCTGACCCTCAGTTTCCCCCTCTGCAACATGAAGATCATACTAATTCTGCTATGCCTACCAGGCAGGAATGTTATAAGGATTAAAATGAGATAATATATGTGAAAGTAGTTCACAAATTGTAAAGCACTACCCATTTATTAGTAAAATATTCAGTGGATGCTATTTTTGTGGCTGCCCAACCTGCTTAGGTTTTACTGAAGGGAAATTTATGAACGCTAAAGCATCGTTCTCAGGAATGTTTTGTGTGCACAAAGCAACCATAGCTTAGCACCTATTACTATTAATGTTCCCCTGTTTCTCTCTAACATAATTTAGACAGACTCCTATGTGTCGTGAACCTTTAGGAAGTCTAGTTTTCCCAGAAACACCATTCTTCGTTGCCAAACTACTATACTAAATAATTATGCAATTGTTGTTGCCAATAACCTTGAAGAAAAATAGAATTGTTTATAGCAGAGCTACTAACAGCGGATGGCTGATTTCCTGAACTTCCAGGACTCCAAACTGCTGCAATTTAATTTAATTAAAATAAAGATGAGGCAGAATGCATTATTACATATTGATAATGTATGCAGACACAGGCGGACATCGGGAATTATTTTGACAAAATTCACATAATGGATGCAGATCAGAGCCCCTGAACAAGCCAGTTTGTCAAGTTAAATAAGCCATCTCTAGAATTTTAACAGCCCTGTGAACTTAACAGTAATGATTTTTTTTACGTTGTTTTGCAAGCAGCAGAGTTGGGAAAGAAACTAAATAAAATACAATGATTTCCAGACATCGTACTTTATTTAGAGTCAAAGAATAAAGCACTAAGTCCAAATTATTTAAAACGCTCACATGAAGTTTTTAGCAGGGGAGGCTTGTCTGTGTATCAGACAACAAAATCTTTAAGCCGGATGAACTAGTGATTGTGGCTTTTGTACTGGAACCCTGGGGATGATTTTACTCTTCTTCCACTTGATCAATATTGTACTTGGATTAATCAATCTTATCAGTTACCATTGATACTTCTCCAAGGAAGGAGTTCATACAAACCCTGTTTGTAATTTATTCACTCTGGTATTATCCCTTCAGTTGCAAAGTCTGCTTCCTTACCAAAAATGGTGGTATATCCTAGGATCTCAAGCACTTCTTTTCTCATTTTCGCTGTCTCTCAACACTCTATTCTTCTCTTGTGATATTCTAGCCCTTAGAGATTATACCAATTCCCTACAGCCGGGCTACATGGAAAACAAGAGTCCCACAACTATCAAACTAATTTAGATATTCACCATCACTTTAAATTCAGCTTGTTTAAACCTGAACCCTTCTTTCTCCATCACCCAGAAGTGAGTGGGCCAGAGATTCATATTTAACTGGCATAGGAGGAGAAAGAGTGGGAGATCTTTCTAGTCACAATTTTAACCAAAATCATTGCTCTAACTGGACTGCATGAATGCTGGTCATGTCTTATATTAGTTTCCAATCTCTGCTGTAACAAATTACCAAAAACTTAAAGGCTTTAAACAAGAAAAATTTCTCATCTTACAGTTATGGAGGCCAGAATTCTCAAATGGGTCTCACTGAGCAAAAATCAAGGTGTCCACAGGCCTGAGTTCCTTTCCAGAGGCTCTAAGGGAAAATCCATTTCTTTGCCTTTTCCAGCTTCTAGTAGCTGCTTGCACGCCTTAGTTTGTGGCTCTCTTCCCTCATCTTCAAAGCCAGCAATGTTGCATCTCTCTGTGCCTCTCTTCCATAGTTATATCCTCATGTAACTCTGACCTCCCCTTCCACTCCCTTCTCTGTTTATAAGGACCCTTATGACAAACTGAGCCTACCCAGATAGACCAGGATAATCTCCAATCTCAAATCAGAAGCTAACAATCTCAATTTCATCTGTAACCTTAATTCTCTTTTGGCATGCAACATAACATATTCATAGTTTCCAAGGATGGACATCTTTGTGGGGGTGGCTATTATTCTGCCTACCAAATAGCTATACTAGTATTTCTGAATTTGAAGCAAATCTGAAAAGTGTCAGATGCAGCACTGTTGCTGGTGTAAAATTCAGTCTATTTCCTCCCATATCAGTTAAGTGATTACAAAATATCACCAGGAGTACAAATAGACATTTCCTTCTTTGTTTATTTAGATTTAATCATAAATATTAAGGTATCAGCTCAATGGTTGTATATTTGATCCTATGTGTTTCCACTCATTTATCATCTGAACTGTTTATCATCTACTGTGTTCTTATGGAGCTCACAATCCATCTTCAGAGTAGTAGATTCTCCAGCTTCATTCTACCAACTGTTCAGATGCTTTACCATTGTCAGAAAATGGATCTTTTGAAAACATTATGCCATGAAAAACAAGCCAATAGATAAATCCATATAGACAAAATGGAGATGAGTGGATTCTAGGACTTGGGGGAGGGAGGAGTGGGGAGTGACTGCTAATATGTACAGGGTTACTTTGTGGAGTGATGATGAAAATGTTCTGGAATTAGATATTGGTGGTAGTTGTACAACCTTGTGAAAATACTAAAAGCCAATGAATTGTACACTTTAAGTGAGTGAACTTTATGGTCTATGAATTATACCTCAATAAGCCTGTTATTAAAAAAAGTGCAGCTGAGCTGCATTTATGTGAACCCTAGCAAGAAATGACTACTAGATGCTGTACTGGTCAGCTCTTCATGAGAGGACTGAGAAAATTTCTAAGTGTCACAATTTAAGAAAAAAAGCAAAAAACAAAAACAAAAACAACCCCCTCGAAACCCAACTGGGGTCTAAGGAAGATCATAAAGAATTAGAAAATATGAAAAACTATTTAAAAGATCAAAAAATTCAGGTGTTGGTTTTTTGAAAAATTAGTAAGATATATAGGCCACTAGCTAGACTAATAAAAAAAGAGAGAAGGTCCAAATAAATACAACTAGAAACAACAAAGGGGATGCTACCACTGACTCCACAGAAATGTAAATAACCATCAGAAAATACTATGAACACCTAGAAGAGATTAATAAATTCATGGACATATACACCATCCCAAGATTGAACCAGGAAGAAATTGGTCCCTGAACAGACCAATAATGAGCTCTGAAATGGAATCAGTAATAAATAGCCTACCAACCAACCAACCAACCAACCAACAAACAAACAAAAACCCCAGGACCAGGTGGATTCACAGCGAAATTCTAGCAGATGTACAAAGAACAGCTGGTACCATTCCCACCAGAATTATTCCAAAAAATTGAGGAGGGACTCCTCCCCAACTCATTCTATGAGGCCAGCATCATCCTGATACCAAAACCTGGCAGAGACACAACAGAAAAGAAAACTTCAGGCCAATATCCCTGATGAATATTGATGCAAAAATCCCTAAAAAATATTTGCAAACTGAATCCAGCAGCACTTCAAAAAGCTAATCCACTATGATCAAGTATGCTTCATCCCTGGGATGTAAAGTTGGTTCAACATACTCAAATTAATAAATGTGATTCATCACATAAACGGAACTAAAGAAAAAACCACTTGATCTCAACAGCTGCATAAGTGGCTTTGATAAAATTCAACACCCATTCATGTTAAAAACTCTCTATAATAAACTAGGCATTGAAGGAACATAGCTCAAAATAATAAGAGCCATCTACGACAACCCCACAGCCAACATCATACTGAATGGGCAAAACCTGGAAGCATTCCCCTTGAAAACTGGCACAACACAAGGATGCCCTCTCTCATCAGTCCTATTCAACATAGTATTGGAAGTCCTGGCCAGAGCAATACAGCAAGAAAAAGAAATAAAAGGCATCCAAACAGGAAGACAGGAAGTCAAACTATCCTGTTGGCAAATAACATGATTCTATATCTAGAAATCCCCATAGATTTGGTCCCAAAGCTCCTTTAACTGATAACTTCAGCAAAGTTTCAGGATACAAAATCAATGTACAAAAATCACTAGCATTCCTATACACCACCAACAGCCAAGCTGAGAGCCAAATCAGGAACACACTTCCATTCACAATATTCACAAGAAGAATAAAATATCTAGGAACACAGTTAACCAGGGAGGTGAAAAATCTCTCAAAGAGAATTACAAAACCACTGCTCAGATAAATCTGAGATAACATAAACAAACAGAAAAGCATTCCATGCTCATGGATAAGAAGCATCAATATCATAAAAATGGCCATACCACCGAAAGCAATTTACAGATTCAATGCTATTTCTATCAAACTACCAATGACATTCTTCCCAGCATTAGAAAAAAAAACTCTAAAATTCATATGGAACCCCCCAAAAAAGCCTAAATAGCCAAGGCAATCCTAAACAAACAAAAAAAAAGCTGGAGGCATCACATTACTCAACTTCAAACTATACTACAGGGTTACAATAACCAAAACAGCATGGTACTGGTATAAAAACAGACACACAGACAAATGGAACAGAATAGAGAGGCCAGAAATAAGGTCACACATCTACAACCACCTGATCCTCAACAAAGCTGACAAAAACAAGCAATGGGGAAAGGACTCCCTATTCAAAAAACAGTGCTGCAATAACTGGCTAGCCACATACAGGAGATTGAAACTGGACCCCTTACTTACACCATATACACAAATCAACTCAAGATGGATTAAAGACTTAAATGTAAAACCCAAAACTATAAAAACCCTGGAAGACAATCTAGGTAATACCATTTTGGACACAGCAACAGGCAAAAATTTCATGAGGAAGGAAGACACCAAAAGCAATCACAACAAAAGCAAAAATTGACAAATGGGATCTAACAAAATTTAAGAGCTTATGCACAGCAAAAGAAACTATCAAGAGAGTAAACAGATAACCTGAAGAATAGGAGAAAATATTTGCAAACTATGCATCTGACAAATGTCTAATATCCAGCATCTATAAGGAACTTAAACAAATTAATAAGAAAAAAATTAACAACCCTATTAAAAAGTAGGCAAAGGGCATGAACAGATGCTTTTGAAAAGAAGACATATATGTGGCCAATAGCATATTTAAAAAAGCTCAGTATCACCCATCATCAGAGAAATGCAAATTTTAAAAAAGTCAAAAAATAATAGATGCAGGCAAGGTTGTGGAGAAAAGGGAACAATTAAACACTGTTGGTGGGAGCATAAATTTAGTTCAGCCATTGTGGAAAGGCAGTGTGTCAATTCTTCAAAGACCTAAAAACAAAATTTCCATTCGACCCAGAAATCCCATTCTTTGGGTAGGAATATAAACCATTCTACTATAAAGACATATGTACACAAATGTTCATTGCAGCACTATTCACAATAGCAAAGACGTGGAATCACCCTAAATGCCCATCAATGACAGACTGGATAAAAAAGATGTGGTACTTATACACCATGGAATACCGTACAGCCATAAAAAAGAATGACATTGTGTCTTTTGCGGGAACATGGATGGAGCTGGAGGTTATTATCCTTAGCAAACTAACGCAGAAACAGAAAACCAAATACCGCATGTGTTCTCTCTTATAAGTGGGAGCTAAATGATGATAACTCATGGACACAAAGAGGGGAACAACAGACACTGGGGCCTATTTGAGGGTGGAGGCTGGGAGGAGGGAAAGGAGCAGAAAAAATAACTATTGGGTACTAGGCTTAGTAAATGGGTGCCAAAACAATCTGTACAACAAACCCTGTGACAGGAATTTACCTATATAACAAGCCTACACACATACCCCTGAACTTAAAATAAAAGTTTAAAAATAAATAAATTAGGATTATAAATCATGCTGCTATAAAGACACATGCACACGTATGTTTATTGCGGCACTATTCACAATAGCAAAGACTTGGAACCAACCCAAATGTCCATCAATGATAGACTGGATTAAGAAAATGTGGCACATATACACCATGGAATACTATGCAGCCATAAAAAAGGATGAGTTCATGTCCTTTGTAGGGACATGGATGAAGCTGGAAACCGTCATTCTCAGCAAACTATCGCAAGGACAAAAAAACCGAACACCGCATGTTCTCACTCATGGTTGGGAATTGAACAGTGAGAACACTTGGACACAGGAAGGGGGACGTCACACACTGGGGCCTGTCGTGGGGTGGGGGGAGGGGGGAGGGATAGCGTTAGGAGATATACCTAACGTATATGACGAGTTAATGGGTGCAGCACACCAACATGGTGCATGTATACATATGTAACAAACCTGCACGTTGTGCACATGTACCCTAGAACTTAAAGTATAATAAAAATAAATAAATAAATAATAAATGAAAAGAATTGGAAAATAAGGACCTATAGAGAAAAATTAGAGGAATTTTGGATTATCTGCCTAGTGAAGGAAATGCTGTAGGATAATATCATGGAGAAGAGAATTAGAGGCTTTGAGTATGACTCAGTGAGGGTCTCAGCAGGAATGAGATGTCGTACTTGTAAATGTTCACCGCACAGAGTTCGAATTAAGGCATGGGCAGAGTTAAGAGAATTATCAAGGAAGGGAGAGCCACCTAAGCACTGGCATAACTGGCAAACCTTCTGGGCTTGTAGGGGGAAGAGGATGGAGTGATGATACAGAAGGCAAGAGAGAGCACGGGGATTTGGAGGAGGGGCTACTAGACAGGAGCTGCTATTGTCTAATGTAGTCTGCAGTAAAGCAGGGAGAGGGATAAATACCCTGAGCTTCTTCTCTTTCTACAGTCTCCAGATGGTGCCACTCATTGACCAAATCAAGTGGGAAGTTAAAGAGCAAGGTGTTCAGGGAATGCAGTCCAAGGAAGCCAGCCTCTCAGAGCACAGAGAAGGACAGAAAAGAGATTATGTGTGTGTGTGTTTGTTGGGGGCGGAGGGGTGGGGCGGGCAGGGAGGGCAAATGCAGAGTAAGTAGCACAAAGTGCTTGCCTGTTATACTCACAACACCCTTCTTAGAGAAGCTAAGGCAACAAATACCTGCATAGACTCCATGCTTTATACTATGTGATCACAGTACCCTGGCCACAACAAAATGAAAAAAAGCAATACCAGCAACTGACATTTGTTGAATTCTTACAATGTGCCAAGCATTTTATGTTACTCACCTCATTTAATCATTATATCATAACAAACCTATGAGTAACATAATCTTTACGATATTCACTTTATAGATGGAGAAACTGTGGCATTTGGAGATTAATTTATCCAATGTCACACAGCTCGTAAGTAGAGAAGTAATTATTTGAACCCAGGGAAGGAGTCTGGCTCCAGAGTTGTTCTCATAACCACTACACTCAATAGAATAGGGATTAAGCAGGACTCTGTAGGCTGGTCAGCAACTTTCATGGCAGCCTAATGCTAAAGTTCTGCCTTACAAGGGTGTTCTGGACTGCACAGTAAATGGCTGACACAATACAATATTTTCTCTAAGAGGAACCTGAATATGAGATACACAGCAAGTTAGCAGACCACATAGAATGTGAAGAGCTGAGAGAGAGAAGGAGGGTAGTTAGTATGGCAGGAGGAGAGATGAAGTCAGTCTTAAGTATGGCTGAGTCACCGCTGTGGGAAGCAGTGGACTTGAAAAAACTCGAGCTGGTTTTAAGTTGACAGAGCAGATGCAGACCTTCTAGAAATGCAATGTGTCCTGAACAAGGCTATAGGTTTTGAGGCCTGCTTGTGAGGCTACCGATGGTATTTCTTGTACTTTCTTATTTTTTTGTGTGTCTTTACAATAATTTCCCATTTACTGAGGTAATATGAACCTGTCCATGTTCCTTGCATTCCAGTAAAGTCCAACACAAATGAGTTAATTATTTAAATATATGAGGGTCTCTTGGGCAGAGAAGAGTCATCAGTCTCTCTCTCTCTCTCTCTCTCTCTCTCTCTCTCTTTCTCTTTCCCTCTGGGAAAAGAAAATTGACATACTATAGTCTAAGAAATATAGGTCAGCTCTGTAGGAATTATACCATGATAGACACTTCCAAGGGAGGATGTCTAAATGTCTCTTTTGGAGAGCTTTAAAATAATCTTCTCATCTGTCCAAGGGTGATCTACATGAGCTGCTTCCTGAAGGTACAAGGATTAATGGCTCCCAAACTGCAGGTCTACAGACCTGTATCAGAGATACAGAAACCTTAGGAAGGTTTCTCTGTTTTCTACAGAGTGAGAGAGATAAAGACTTTGGTGTTAGTTTATCTCTCTCTGAGTGTCAGGGTTCGATTGCTTGCCATCATTTCTTAAAACAGACTATTTTTTCTTTTCTGCTATTAAGATATCCCTCATATATGAAATTGTGGTAGTGGTAGGAATAGTATATTATAGTGAGTTCTTTTAAAAATATTCTTACTTGACAAAATAAAACACTGGCAAATCTATCTCTGCCTCATTTTAAAAAAATGTCATTTGTCTGGGAGAATTAAATATCTGAAAACCATAGGCCCAAAGGACCTCTTAAGGTCCCTGCTATCTATAAGATTCTAGGTTTTAAAGTCTTGAGATTAGAGAAAATCAAAAGGAATAGGAAGGCAGGATGATTTTTTATTTAACCTGAAGAAGTAACAAGTTAATGAAGTCTAACCATCTTAGACATAAAAGATAATAAGTGGAGATGGCCATAAGTTAGGATTTTGTAGTCTCTAAGTAGAAATGACAGTCTAAATGTCAAATCCAAAAACATGGCCTTATAGAACGCCACACCAAAGGTCACATTTAGAAGGCAGCATTTGGCTCTGGTGACAGTTACAAGTCAGATATTGCATGAGTCCATTGGTACGCAGCCATCATGAAAGGGGAACTAAAATATTTTTGAAGCAAAAATGTGTCAAAAGGGAACTCTAAACTGGCCTCAAGGTAGTGTTTAAACGAAAAATGCCTTAGGTCCTTTAAACAGAAGAAAATCAGTAATTATTCCAAATACAAATTAACATGTAACAAGTATTTTCTGTTCTGTGCATGTAATACTGCTATTTACATATAATTAGTTCAACATACCCAAAGCCTCTGCCAGGCCCCAAACCTTCTGTCCATAGATGTCGGTCTTGTTCCAAGCAAATGTGTAGACAAGATTAATTGCGGCGGGAAACCACTTCTGTGTGAGTCGCCCTTCCACAGCTACTGTGAGGTGTACTTTTATCATGCCTACAGGAATCGTTGAATGTGTCAGAAGGATCCGTAGCAGGGTTTTATACCCAGGGGTGCGGCTGCTCAGGTAACTCAGCCTCACAAAGCTGGAGGGAATGGGAATTTCCTCCTGTACAACCTGAAATAAAAAAAAAAAAAAAAGCCAAATAGGCTCTTGTCAGTGGTCGCAGGTAGATGAGGATATTGCATGCTTTGTTGTCTTTGAAACATGCCAAAGGAGAGAGCCTAAACAGGTCTAAGGATGTCAAGACATTTGTTCTTAAATCTTTGTGAGACTGTATGATAAGAGGTTTTGAATTTTGCACCAAACCTGAATGGAGACAAGACCCAACCTTAAGGATTGCATTTATTTTTTCCCCATGCCAGGAAAGATTGTGTAAGGAACAATTTTAGCTTTTCAACAGTGTTCCAAAAACTGCTTAGTAGGAGTTGAAAAAGATCATACCGCTGAATGTCAAGCAATTCAGCACTATGGGCTCCATTAAGGGGTTTTTTTCTTATACAGACATACACAAAATCTTGTTTGGTGTTAAGTCATATATCATAAAACCATTGGTGTAATCCTTATTCAGGCTAAGCTCTCTAAGAGGAAGAACTCAAGAAGCAGGCCCAGCAAGTGATATTTTATGACAAAGATTATAGTTTCCCTAGAATTAATCTTTACCGATGCCATCAAATTCGTTTTCCTTGGAGCTTTGAAATGACCCTGAGGCCAAATTTTTAATCAAATTTTTCTTACATATTTCTCTGTGCCTGGATGTAGCAATGGCTGGGAACAAGTTTCTCCAAGTTGGCACTTGTGACTGAGAAGCAAATAACTCTCACTAATTCCTCTGCAAATTTTACACTAAACGTTGGTCTCAGAGTAAAAATACCACGTGGCTTTAATTAATTGTTATTACTTGTTTGCTTATCACCACAGATAAAGTTAAATAACCAAAGGTGGTAACTAAAACTGAATCACGTGTTCTTTGACTTTCATCTTTCAAAAGACCTCTGAAGAAAAAGCGCATCCTATTCAATACACTTAAGGTGACATGAATAGTGTAGATATTTTCATGCTCTTACTCATTTTTACCTCAGAACCTTGTTCTCTCTTACTTTTCCAAACTTGTGCACATAGAAGAACTGATTGCTAAACATATGGTATCTCATATTGTCCAGGATTTTTGGTCTTTCTCCTCTTTCTGAGGACACGATACCTTTTGTGTACACTTTGCCCAGTTTTTCTTCCTCTACCTTAGCCATTTGATACCAGAGTTGTCCACCAGCTGTCTTCTCAGATGGTGACAGAAGTAAAATAGAGAAGGATAGCCTGACACTCACCAACTTAGTAGTTCATTTTCCTAAGAAAACATGCAATCCTAAATAAGCCTGGAAACTTTCGTGCTGAAAGAAGACCCATACTTCCTAATGACATCTGTGAAGGGATTGGCATACTAATCAAATGTACTCATTAAACACTGTCTTGTTTTTTCTCCCTTTGTAAGCAAAGAGCAATGGAAAAGATAAGGGGTAGCTCTTTGGACTGCTTTTCCTGAAGGGCAGTATTTTTGTGTGAGCCTTATCTAAGTGGTATTCTCTGGGCACCGCTAAGAGCTGGTGGGTGGTGTTATGATGAAAGAACAATCAATTCTATCTTGGAGCATGCATTTCCTTCTGGATTTCTGGATCTGTTAAGACCTATGAGTCCATTTTGGTGGTTTCCACATTTAATTATCATTAAAATGTTTCTATAATGTGGTGAGGGAATTGTACTATGGTTGAATAGTTTAATATTGAAATGACAATATTGAATGTTCAATAAAGAATAATTCTCAGGAATGTTAAAATATCGAGGTTCAAAAATGTCTTCTCCTGACTATAAAGCTTGAACACTCAGAAGCAAAGCTTTTTTTAAAAAAAACTGCACAGGCTTGAAAACTACATTTAGTTTACACAGCTAGACAAGAGAAGTTGTTATGTCTTCTAAGAACAATGACAATGATAAAAACTAGACAACAGAAGAAAAGTAGATTTCTTTTTTTTTTTTTTTTTTTTTGAGACAGAGTTTCACTCTTGTTGCCCAGGCTGGAGGGCAATGGTGCAATCTCAGCTCACTGCAACCTCCGTCTCACGGGTTCAAGCAATTCTCCTGCCTCAGCCTCCTGAGTAGCTGGGATTACAGGCATGTGCCACCATGCCTGACTAATTTTGTATTTTTAGTAGAGACAGGGTTTCTCCATGTTGGTCAGGCTGGTCTTGAACTCTCAACCTCAGGTGATCTGCCCGCCTTGGCCTCCCAAAGTGCTGGGATTACAGGCTTGAGCCGCCACGCCCAGCTCAAAAACTAAATTTCTTAAGGAGCTTTAATTTCAGAACCACAAACAGTCCAAGCTCATGGATTATACTGTTATTACTAATAAGCCAGCTAGCTTTGTTCTTAGAGCACAGTGTTTATTAGGTCAAAGATTGGAGTTTAATTCTTACGAAAGCTACTTAATCTTGTTCTATTCCATGGCCACAGATAGCATTCTAATGCCCTGACCAATTGTCTTAAAAATGTGTGCCAGAAAAACATTTGAAGACTTCTCTTGACAAATAAAGGGCAGCACATTATAAGGATGGTAACAAGAATAGGAAAAGGAATTTAGCTATTATACACTGTTGACCACTCCATGATATTATTATTTTATACATTCAAAGGCCAATATACTCACCTGCAGCTCAGGAACAATAGTTCCCCTCTCTGGACAGGACCCTCCAAATGCTGTGAGCGGTGAAGGAAGCACAATAGGGTTTGGGCTGATAAAGTTGGAGATATCGCAGGATGGCGGGTCTGATACAACTCTCTGCATGGTGACTTTCTCCACCACAATAAACTGATTCCAAGGCAACCAGAGTGTCCTCTTCTCAGGCAGGAAAGGGGATCGGTCGAAGATTAAGATGACAGAGATGCCACCGATGGCCACGAGGTCAAAGCTAAGAAGGAAAAAACATAAGACAGTTGCAATCAAACGAAAAATTAAAAAATTACAGCTAAAAAATAGGTTAATTTCAGTGCCCTTTCCTTTTTGGGGGGACTCAACTATATCCACTTGTATTGTCTATTTTATAAATTCTCTCTAGCAATGTATTCATTCCATAGATGACTTCTTTTCACTATCTAGTGGTCTTCCAAGAAGACATTCCATGTCACCAGTTGATATTCCCTTGAAATTTGTAAACCAATTTTTTTTTTTTTTTTTTTTTGAGATGGAGTCTTGCTCTGTCACCCCAGGCTGGAGTGCAGTGGTGTGATCTTGGCTCACTGCAACCTCCGCCTCCTGGGTTCAAGCGATTCTCCTGTCTCAGCCTCCCGAGTAGCTGGGACTACAGGTGCATACCACCATGCAAGGCTAATTTTTGTATTCTTTAGTAGGCATGGGATTTCACCATATTCGTCAGGTTGTTCTTGAACTCCTGACCTTAGATGATTCACCCGCCTTGGCCTCCCAAAGTGCTGGGATTACAGGTGTGAGCCACTGTGCCCAGCCTGTAAACCAGTTAATTTTAACACTATCTTAAACAAGATCACTGCATGCATTTCTGCAAAGCCAAATCTGACACAGCTGCTCCCCTTATGCTAAAGATAACAGAAAGATGACCATCTAACATTTAGCAGCATCTCTGAGAATGATGCATTATTCATTTTCCAAAAAATCCTATAATGTAACATAAGAAAAGTAAGGAGCCAAAAGGTTAAATATCTTGTTCAGGTTCACAAACATCGTGTCAGAAACCAGACAGTGTCTTTGAGATGGCATTTGGAGAAAGATATCAGCAGAGGACAATTGTTAGGGAAAATTTCTTTGAACTCAGCTATGCCCGACCGAGCCTTCTAC
The DNA here is from genome assembly GCF_029281585.2 of Gorilla gorilla gorilla. Lineage (NCBI taxonomy): Eukaryota > Metazoa > Chordata > Mammalia > Primates > Hominidae > Gorilla > Gorilla gorilla. The sequence goes on from NC_073247.2 coordinate 136,192,581, forward strand.
ATTTGACTACCCTCTTTGGCCTCCTAGTCTACTTGAACCTCAGATTTAAGATCTCTGGTTTGCTTCACAATGGTTTTTGGTTTCTTTTTGTAAGACAGCCTGTAATGAACCCTGCACAACTTCACCAACAACTCCTTCTCTATCTATGACAAAGCAAGACTACCTCTGCTGTAAGCCAACTCTGTCTATCTCTAGATGTGGTCTATGATAAGACTATTGCATTGGAGCTGAACAGATTCAGATTTCATTTCATTCTGCACTAGATGGTTCTACCTTACTTCTCTTTTAAGTATAATGACGTCTTTGAGATGATGTACTTGAGAGTATCTGAAAAGCATAAACTCCGATATAAAAAAGTAAGATAATGATAAATTATCATCATTTTTATGTTAAAAATGGATAAAGGGCAATATGATGTTACTTAATATTCAAGGCAACTTAAATCCACAGGAGAGAGATGTAAGCAATTGCCTGCATTAAGAAAGATCTTTCAGCAAAACACTTTTTCAATGATAAAAAGCCCTGATAGGGAATCAGACTTAATTATGGACATCTCATCACTCTCTTCCTATGACATTTATTATATTTATTATAGTATTACCAAACGTGTTTTGTTGCAGAAATCTTGCAGATAAAGATAAATGAGCAGTAACAAAGGATGGATAATACCGTGTTTTTTATTGCTGCTTTTTCAGTAAAGTAGCTTAATATTAAGGCAGTTTCCAAAAAGAGGATTTGAAGAACTGCATTAGCTACAGAAAATAATTTAGGTTTGAACTAAAAAAAAAGAAAACACAAATGGTTTATGGTTTAAGACAGAGGGTCTGAATTCATAATAATACAGGAACAGTTTAAGGCAAGTGTAGTGGGGAAAATCTGACACTACTTGTCAAGAAACCTTTCCTCTAGTTCACCTTCTATGTGGATTTAAGTATGTGTTCTTGGGGAAGTTTATCTGCCTCACCCAAACCTTGACTCTTGACTCAAAATTGAAGTGCTTATTTATTTAAAAACAAAAAACAAACACAAACATGAAAACTAAATAAACTATCCAGATAAGAACATAGGTGCCTGGAAATTATTCTCTCTCTTTTTAAAAAAAACTTTTATTCTGTACTTCTGGAAAGATTACACAGACAGGCCAGGCATCTTGTTTTGTAGAAAGAATGTGGGTTTGGTTTCATATATATCTGGGTTTGAATCCCAGCTCTGCCCTGTTAGCTTTGTGTCTTTGGGCTAGTTATTTAACCTTCCTGAGATGCAGTTTTCTCATTAGTAAAATGAAGCCTCTATAATCTATCTCTTAGCTGCTATTGTAAATGAATAAATGAGATAAAGACTTAAGGGTCAAGCATATAGTAGGAACTCAACAACTGTTACCTTTCTTCTCAAATCAGATTCATTGCCCTACTACATTTGCCATATGTTTTCTTTTTTTTGTAGTTCAGGTGAACTATAGGTCAGCTTTTGATTATCTCCATGAGCAGATACTGATTTTTAAGGTCTCCTTGGGACTTCCCTTAGGCTTCTTATGATCGTTCATTTTATATCTCTATTGCCTAGGTTATGGTTCTAAGTTATTTAATGAAACACCAATCTAGGTATTGCTGTGGAGGTCTTTTGGAGATGTGGCTATTATCTATAATCAGTTGAATTTAAGTAAAGGAGATGATCCTTGATAATGTGGGTGGGCAAAACTGTTTCTGTGAGGAAGAAGAAATTCTGCCTTAAGACCACTGCATCTCTTTCCTGAGAGTTTCCAGTCTTCTAGCCTGCCCGACAGATTTCACACTTGCCAATCCCCACAATCTTATAAGCAAATTCCTTGGAATAAATCCCTCTCTCAAGACAATAATATCAATATCTATATCTATGTCATATGTTGTTTCCCTGGAAAGCCCTGACTGATACACTTCTCATCTTTCCACCTCACAGTTATACACAGTAAACACTGCCTGGCTGACTCATTAATTGACATGGAGACGGAAGGTGGAACTGTGGCCAGAGATCCATCTAAACCATTTCCAATGCCAAATAGAATGCTCTCTGAATGATTACTTCTTTGGGATTTCTCCCACCACAAAACACCTCCATTTGCACGGGCCATTAATAACAGGTTATTAAGTCATATGAGAGTGGATATAAAAGACCCAAGGGAGAGGATTTATTTGTTTGGAGATTGTTGTCAACACATAAGTCCAACCAGTCCTATCTACAGATGGAAGGCTATTGACACCTATGCAAATTGCTTATCTCTCTCTGCCTCATGGTGTCCATAAATGAATAAACTTTTGCCTTGAGGAGAATCAAAGGGAACCCTCTCTTTATCTTCTAGTCTTCAGAACAAAGTTCTTGAGACCTTTAATACTTCTCAAGAAACTTCTAAGAATGTCGTCACTTCACCTGTTTTGCTTATCATTAGCTGAACTATTTACAAATAGTTCTCTTTCAACACTTGACTGAGGACTGGTTATATACCTAAGTTGAAGGTGGTAAATCATAGAAGAAAAGAGCAAGATTACTTGGGTTTAAATCTTGAGCTCTATCCTTATTATCTGGATAAATTTTCTCATACAACAAATGGGGAGGATGATAATAATGATATTTATCTCAGATAGTTGTGAGGATGAAAACAGAGACATTCATGAAAGTGTCTAACATACAGTAGACACTCATAAACATTCACCTTTCCTTTAGAATAAGCTTTTTTCTTTTCTGCTAAGTAGTCCCTTCTCTATGTGAGTATCTAATCTCTTCATACTTTTAAAGGGCTCAGTCTTTCAACACCATCCTTCCTTCTGCTTTGAATAAATTACTTTGGTCCCATGATCTAGACCTTTTCTGGTTCTTTAGGGAAACTTGTCAGTTTACTTTTGCAAGTAGTTGATAATGGGGGTAAATATTTCTACATCCCACATGACATATTTGCATTCAACGGGGACTCTGAGAGAGCTGACAGCTTCACCCAAAGCAGTGATACCATTGGTGAAAAGTATAAGCACTGTGGCCGACTGGAGGGATTGAGATTTGGACATGGAGGATCCTATCAGCAACTCTCATATCACACTGTCTACTAGGTATCTAGATGCTAATCTCAGCCTTTCTATACTCTTTTGACCTCAGGTATATTTTTCTTTTTTCTTTTTTTTTTTTTGAGACGGAGTCTCGCTTTGTTGCCCAGGCTGGAGTAACGTGGCGCGATCTCGGCTCACTGCAACCTCCGTCTCCCAGGTTCAAGCAATTCTCCTGCCTCAGCCGCCTGAGTAGCTGGGACTACAGGCGCCTGCCACCACGACCAGCTATTTTTTTTTTTTTTTTTTTTTTGTATTTTTAGTAGAGACGGCGTTTCACCGTGTTAGCCAGGACAGTCTCGATCTCCTGACCTCATGATCTGCCCGCCTCAGCCTCCCAAAGTGCTGGGATTACAGGCTTGAGCCACCGTGCCCAGCCGACCTCAGGTATATTTTTCTTATGATTTTCTACTTTTGAAATGTACTTACTCAAACTGAGGTAGCAACAAGCAGAGACATATAAATGGAAACTCTCATCACACTGTCACTTTATGTCCAGGAAATGACAGTGGAACAGTTTGGTTGGCATTTGGGGCCCATATTTTGAATGTTTACACCTTTATGGAGCCTGAGGGGAGTTATTGCTAGAGGGGATTCTGACTAGTATCTGTCATCTACATAAACTCAGTTGTCACTGTGAGTTCAGCAGAGGAGGGGCTTGGGGCATTTCACTTAAAACTAAAGACACAAAAATAACAACAAAGATTACCCTCTTTAATGTTCCCTGTAAACTGTACACAAACATTTTTAGACTTTTTAGGTATCAAGATTCTTTTAGGTTCTTGTGTGAATATCAAAGAATTCACCGAAACCTTTGTATGTAAGCTAAAAAAATGAGGGCTTATCAGGCCTCCATGAGAAGTCAAAGTCAAATGTCTCAGAAGACATATTCTGTTTAGAGAAATAACCCATTTCTCAATTGGTGGCATATGGTTGAAGATGTTTGCAAGGGTGAGGCTAGTTTTAAGCACCAGTTACTGGTGAGTGCACTACCAAAATTCCGTTATTCAATCTAATTGGGAGAAAGACCCATTTGAATTAATAGAGAACTCTGATTATAGAATATTTGAAAGGAAATGAAGTTATATATATATATACACATATATATGTGCATATATATGTACATATATGTGTGTGCTACCAAAATAGTTCTGCTGAGCTTGTTATAATGAAGAGATGGTTAGTTAGTAATAAGCAATATAATTTATACATAAATAATTTATATAATTTACTAAAGTCCTTAAGAAGAGTTTATTTTCTTAAGTAGGCTAAAACTCTTTCTTATTATCTTTTTAAACTAATTTTTTATAAGTACTTTCTTGACAGGCTCTTGGAAAAATAAATCCAGCACAGCCCAAGTTGAACAATTAACATTTCTAAAGTGTCTAGGACTAATAAGGTTTGATTGTAGGTTCTTGAAATGAGAAAGTTTCTCACAGTGTGATAAAGCTCGAAGCCAACAGGTCTTTTTTTGCGTATGATTATTGAAGTGGCTTGTTATGAGTAGGACATTTTAAGGGTAGTCACCTGGAGACTAGGGCACCTCAAAGCCATTATTACAGTGTCCCTGAGAGTCATAAATAGGTACCTTTAAGCTGGACACATGGGCCTATTGACCCAAATATTCTCAATCAATGTCTGTCTAAATGACGGCAACAAAAATGTTGTTGTGAGCAAATCCTTTTCCAGGATGAGAAGGTTTTACTTCAAGGTCTTGCTTCTCAGATCTTAGAGAACACCCTTAGAGAGCAGCCTGGTGGTTGGTGCTTCAGGATAAATCACTATAATTAAGTAGGCTGGCCAAGCTTGTCTATCAGTTGCAGCCAATAGTCAAATAGGCAGCCTAGGGAGGACACATTTTTAAAGCTTCTCCATTAATGTGGTGGAATTCTGTACTTTTGGAAGAAATATTTTGGATGCATTCATTCCTGAAATATTTGGGGGTTACTATGGAAAAATAGCCTCTGTGTTCCATAGCTCCTTATTTATCATTTGCATAATGTCACTGATCTTTGAAGTTGGATTTATAGATGGAATTAGATAAAGGATAGAAAACTTTTCACATGGCCTGGGTTTCAAGAAGACTCGAGAAGGATTAGAAGAGGAATCCAGTTTGAATTAATTAGGAAATAGAGGAAATAAATATCACCAATGACTTTTTGAGATATAACTTGAAGAAAGATGGGTTTACCATCACTGTATCATCTGAGCCCTGGTTTTACCCCTGGCTAGAAGTCAGTAATTGGCCCCCACAATGATCAGAAACAACATTGACATACCTTCCATCTTGCCGGCTGATGGTAAACCCATAATCACTGTGGTGCAAGAAACTGACATTCACTCCCACTAGAGGAGTTCCATCTATGGCCACCACTTGGCCTCGAATCACACAGGCACGCCTGCAACACAAGACCAAAGGCAAACAGAAAAGCATGTTGAGACTAGATTCTAGAAGTCAAGTTGTAGAAACTTTGGAAAACAGTCAAGTATAACAAAGAAAACAATAATTTCACCAACCAGTAGAAAAGTACTAATAACATTCTGGGGAGGAGTTTTTTTTTTTCCCCATCAAAATTAGAATCATACTAAGTATGGTTCTGAATCTAGATATTTTAAGGTTAAAAGCATATTATTAATATTGTCCAGTGTATTTAGAAATTCCTTAATATATCATTTTTGTTATTATATAATACACCCTTAAATCAGTATCCTATAACTTGCTTAACCTACCCCTGATTTTCGGACATTTTGTTGTTTCTTAATTTTTTTCTGCCTTAAATTTCTTATTATTTCCTTGAGAGAGAGTCCTAGTTGTGGAATGACACTTTTCTCTTATCAAAATTAAAGTTAATTACATTAGTTAATACATAAATATATTGTAAGATAAGACTAAAGTCCCTACTGACCGCCTTTTTCCTGCTTCTTGGTGTTCTCATCAGAGGTACTCAGCACTATTAGTTTGTTGTGTGCATTTTCTATGCATTTACATATATAGTATGAATATTTTTAAGCCTCCTGATACACACTGCTAAAGTGCCTTTTTCTGGTAAAACAACCAGCCAACCAAACAAATTTAGTTGAGCACACTTTAAGTTAAAGTCTACAAAAGAGACATGATCCCTGACAATGGTATACTGCTTTTCTTGCCTAATTTAAATAAAATATTTCAAGACACTTTCCCTTTAAACAAATGAGTCCCATCCTTACTAAAAAATGGAATTCCATTAAACTAGTCCCTAAATAGGGCTCTCTTTCAGGGACATAGTCCACTAAAACATACAAGACTTTCAGCGCTAGCCTGGCTGACAAGCTGTAACAAATTTCAGGAGGCTGGCAGTTAAGAAGAGTGCCCTGGGACAAATCCCAAGCAAGGATTTTTTTCACTGGTCTGCTGTTATTTGGGGAGGAAGGGACAGTTTTTTCACCAGAGTTTAATCCTAGTCTTGGCAGCCCTGAGCTCTTGGACATGCATTTTATAGCTGGAGCTGGCAGGGTTGAGGAAGGTTGAGCAAGGTCAGTGATTTTTCCTAGGGCATCAATGCCACCTTTTTTTTTTTTTTTTTTTTTTTTTTTTTTAACCAAGTGGGATTCTGGGTATCCAGGGCAGCTCAATCTTGGATTAAAGGGGACCATGTTATTCAGACAAACATGGCTTTTCATTGTAATCCTAATCATTTCATCCTGGAATTATACATTCTTTTAACAGAATCAGAAAGTAAAGGGAGGGATGTAAAGGCTCATGGCCACAAACATCATTTGAGAGAAAGTAAAACACCTTTGAATAAGCTACAGATGGTAGCTTATAATAAGCCAAAGTTGGTTGTATATGTTTTAGCCAATAAACCTCACTACTAAATTCTGTTGCAATCAGAGGAACTGGTTATAAGTTATGCTAATAGGATTTATCCTCTTCTACGTAAGGGCTTTCCCAACAAAAGTTACAAGCCATTTAGTATTACGCAAAGTAAGCGACTGTAATTGTTGCTATTAGTGTTTGTGTATTTTCTGAACTCTCAGACCAACATTCATAGCTCTGTGACATAGATCAGTGGCTTTTTTCCAGTGAGCTGTCCATTTTATGAATTATGTAAATCATGGTTCTGAGTGGCATGCAAATGGCATACTGGCACTTGCTTCGCCATGTTTGATTGTCCCAATTTCTGTATCATTTTGAAATCCCATTTGTTCTAATAGAGAAGACATTTGAAGTCATTGAGTTCTGGATTTTGAACTAATTCTGGCAGATCTGGTCCCAGGTTCTAAGTCCAATGTAACAAGAAATGAAAATAAAAGGACATCTCTGATTTTATACCGTAACCTTTTAGATGTCTTTACAGAGCAACTTTTGACAAGGTGGGTGTAGATTGAATGGAAACAAGCTGAGAAAATCTCCTGCAAATGACATATGGGTTGGTTCCAGGGGGGCTGTGAAGAGACTGTAGTGATGCCAAACAATTTAGAAATTAGTTAAGCATTGTTTCCTGAGCTCTCAATGCTGTTAGCTGCTTCGGGAGTATGGTGGGGGTTAGTTATTACCTTGCCAAGCCTCCACCAGTTAACAAGGTGGCCTTTACAACAATAACACCTACCTAGGTGCTTGCTGATTCCCTATTGGCAAGACAATTCCAAAGTCACTCTTTTTATTTGCTCACATTAATCTAGACATTGTGTCTTTCCACAGCTGTACTAGGCTCAATTATTTTTGTTTTTATTTTGTCAAGCCTAGTTGGCATTATTTTCTCATATTTTATGACACACACAGACCTGTCTCTCCTCTCTGCTGTTCTTTTATTTTCTATATGGCTTATATTTATGAAGGATCCAAGCTGGTGAGTGAAAGTCTCATAAAAGTTATGATTATTCTGTGCATTTCCCTTGTATTCCTCTCTTCCTTCATTCTGTATCTCGTTCTGAGTAGACTTGTCTTTTGACTCTTCTGCTTCTTAATATTCCTCATGTTTTATGAAGCACACATTTGTGTGATAATGACTCATCAAAGTCATCATTATTCAAGACATTGTCTACCTGTTCTTCTTTTCATTCATTTCACTCTTCATCACTCATAAATAAGGCTCACAGACTTGTCTTTCAACTCCCTTTCTTTCTTATTCCTCATATTTTATGATCCACACAAACTTACAGCATATGATAAAACCCCATAAAACTTATATTCTACATTTATCACTATTGAACTCCCTTTGCAATGTATTAGACTTTAAATGTTCCAAGATTCCCTGTATCTTGCTGCATTTGCTCCCATTATTTATATACTCCATGTCATCCATTTTTCACGAGAATAACTCTTAGGTCTTTTTATTCCTGGATTACTAGTACTTACTGTAATCTTTGAACAATATCAGTCATCCAGTGTCAGTTTAAATTGTCTAAATTTCAGGACAGTATTAAAGTATTCTTTTTAATTTGCAGTAATCTTGACTGACACTGCATGCAGAAATTTAGGAAAAATCTACCTCTTAGGCAAACTCTCCATTTCAAAAAGAAAGCTCTTGAGTGTACTTGCTTTCCCAGGCAGGCTACATCAGCTCCAAATGGCCATTAGGGAGCCTTCATATATATTCTTTGGAAGTACGGCATATTGTGCCACTTCGTTCAGCTCAACTGCCATTTTGTGCACTCCCAGATTCTAAATTCTATTTTCTTAATAATTGTGGATGGTAGCCTTGTATCTGGTTTGTTTTTCCTGATTCCCCACAGCCACCAAAATACAGTTCCTTCCCCCCCATTTATATAAACGATTTTGATTATGCTTCTTATATCTAAGGCAGCCTGTATAGTTCATTTTTTTCCAAAGTTAGATCCTAGCTGAGTAGTGAGGTATGTATGGTGAGGGTCTGCCTTTGATATTACCACAGTCCTGCTTTCTGTGTTTTTCCTATTCCCATTATGGTGCCTCCCTGTTTCCTCTTCCAGAGAGTCCCTGGCTTCCTCAAATCACCACTGAAATTAGTCAGCCCTACTTGGCCTGTACTTGGTCTGCCTCGAGGAAGCATCTTGAGTTCTTGAATTTTTGCCACATCAAAACTACCTTCAACCTGAGTTTTGGTCCTTAAAAATTTGTCTTTTTCTGAAACATTTTCAATTCAATAATATATAGAACTCTTCTAAATCTTTCAAGTAAGATGATAGAAGCTACTGTCTGGACTGTCATGCGGCTGGCCCTGCACATGTGTACAGCAGCTATGTGCCCAGCATAACTGTCGTTTGTGTTGGTTTTGTGTGTCTATATGCGTGGTCTTGTGTACGCTCAACGGCAGGCATTGCATACTTTCTGTCTTTGCTTGGGCTCTCCTTTGATTCACAGACATGAATGAGATGGATGCTTTGCTTGGTTGAACCTTTGAAAACAAGAACTTCTCCCTGCTGTTGTTGGTTAGAGCAAGATAACTTGAACTTAGATGGGCATGTCCAATGTGACTTTAGAAACATGCATGGGGAATATCACCCCTCACAAGTGTCTTTTTTCCTGTTCTCTAGAGAATACAGGCTGCTGCCAAGCTGTCTACCTGCTGTCACTATGCTAAAGCAGCAACCCCAAAGGAATTGCTTCTCCACTTTAACTAAATGCTGAATCTTCTAGGTGTTTGGAGCTTGGTCTGAAGAACAGAGCATCTTGGGAAATGCAGGTCAAAATACACTTTACTGGGAGCCTTATTTAACTAACAAGCTGCTTGTTAGACAGCTCTGATGCAAAAGGTCTAATTCATTCTGTATTTGTTATTTTCATGGAATAGTCAAATTATCCCTAGCCTTCAATCAACTCTTGGTTCCATTCTCCTCTTCCCTTATTTGTTGTCTTTTGTCTTCGGTGTCAAATCTCTGATATTCGTTTAACACCTCAGGCAACAACATTAACCTGAAGCACAATAGTTGGTTTGAAAAACAAGGCTGAAAACTAAATTGCTGAAAGAAGATGCAATTTACTACATTGTATTTCTGATTAATGTCTTTCGAAAGAAAACAGACTCAGGGCTAGAAAAGTTACAGCGATTTCCTTTTGTTGCTAACAGGAGCATAAGCAGCCTTTGAAGGGTAACATTCAAAATCAAGGACCTAGCCAGCAGGGGATCTAGCAGCAGGTGGGCAGGTTAGGTTGTTTTTTTTCCATAGGAACAGATGAAATCCTTTCTACAGCTGACAGCTCTGGTCAAAAGGTAGCACTGAGAAGGACTGGGCTGAGAGAGGCTATATGAATCCTCTGCTCACTAGTGTTTGAATCCTGCCCCGTAAATTCCTCTTTGAATTGTCAGTTGGTTCAAGTCTCCAAGGGATAGAAATTTGTCACATATGAGGTGTGACTGGAGGATTCCCCTGACAACTGTAGCTACTGGGGTCTCTGTTGGAATGCAAATACCTCTGAATAGTTAGGACAAAGGGTTTGTGATGTTCCTGTTACCACTGCCATCACATAGTGAATAAAGGGGCTTCTCTTTAGAAAGTAATTTTGGGATTGTGGTGTTGGTCCTCAGTCCTGTCTGATAATCTCTCTCTCTTATAGATCAGTGATTCTCAAACTTGATTGTCCACGAGAATCACTGGAAAGCCTTATTAAAACACAGATTGCTGGGTCGTATCCTCAGAGTTTCTGATTTGGTAGGTCTGGTGTTGGATCATAGAATTTACATTTCTAACAAGACAAACCTTTGAGAACTGCTGCTTTAGGAAAAGCAAGGCCATAACATACTCAGCCAATTAAGGCATATGAACTCCTGGAGAGGGAGGCAGAAGGTATAAACCATAAAAAGGCAGGCAAATCAACCACTGGTTCACAATCCTACCCTTATGAAATCTGTCAGGCATGAATTTTAACTCTTCCATATAAACTTCTGGAAAAGGGTTTGCAACAACTGTAGTTTGGGGAGTCATGTTGAAACTGTCACGACAAAAGGGGTGGCTGCACTACAAGATGAACTACAGGGTCTTCAAATTCAGAGATTATAAAATGGAAATATGTTTTAGTCCAATTTATTTGTCCCAAATAAGTGTCCATTTCTCCTCCATCCTCATTATTCTTATTATACAATGCTCATACTTGTGTTATTGCACTTATCATAACCGGTCTTGGATGACAGTTTTAGATCTGTCTGTCTTTTTATTAGATAGCCAGGGCAAAAACTGTGTGATTTTCTTCCCTGTGTCCTTCTCAGAGCCTGATGTACACAGCACATGCTCAAGACAGGTTCATAGAATTTCAACTCAAATATTTAAAAATATAGTTGTAAGATCCTTGCAACCTATGCTCATGGCACTGCTTCAAGCAAGGGCTTCAGTGACTACGTTGAGATTCCTGTGTAACAGATGCCTTACACTTTATTTATTAGAAGCCAACACTCTGGATTGAGCATTATGACATTCTCATCAGGAGTGTTTTGTTTGATACTTGACTATTTTAGGGAATTAAACAGTACCTATTGTGATCGGGAAGATGAAATGAATAGTCTTCAAATGCTTAATTTAGGCACACTAGCCCCATTCTTCCTTTATATATTATTATATAATTACTATTTGCTATTTTATAATTTAAATGCATTTGGGACTTCTAATATCCAGATATTTTGGGGGTTTCCTTACAACACGTGCTACTTTTGATATATGTTATCTAACCTGGTACAGCACTATGAAAACACTTAATGTTATAGCATAAACCTATTTCCATGTTCTGAAAATTCAAATGCAGTGAATGTTCATAAGCAAACCCAATACAATGTCCTCATTAGTTTTTATTTTAATATGGTGGGTTGATTTAATCCTACTCAGTTGGTCACTGCCCCAAATAAACAATGCCTACCAAGTGGGTAGCATTAAAAGCAGCTGGGAGCATTAGCCATCAACATTCTAGGACTCTGGGAAAGGTGGTGCTATTGAAAATGCAGATAGATTTTTAAGCAGAATTATTTTCCTCATGGCTAGTGATGTTTCAAGTAAAACAAAATGGGGGCACTCACCCTGAGGTAGGGTGGCTATTTTCCCATCTGCCTTGGTAATTGCTTGTCAAAAGTACGCTTGCTTTGGAGGTCTGAGATCCCCAAAGTAATGGGAAAAAGATCAAGTGTTTTGAAGCAATAAGAAAACTGACGACACAGTCACATTTTCAGGACTGCGTAAGTGCCAGTTTGCTTCATTTAGACACATGATTATTTTCGTCCAGAATTTGAATCCTGAAATATTTGTCCTGTAAGCCCTTGCAACTCTTGAATAGTCTGAAGTTAGTTTTTCCCTTAAAATTTTTGGTTTGTTTTTTGCTTGTTCTACACATGACTCAAATGTTTTCTCTTTGCAATCAGCCTTATAGGGTTTTGTTAACCTCATTAACCTCTCTTGTCACTTCTCTGAATCTGCCTTTCGACTAATGGATAGTCATTAAATATAGGACAGATCCTTCTTGTTGGCCATCTCCTGGGCATATATTACTCTTCTCTCCACAGAGGAAAAAGTGTGTCTTTGCTCTAGCCACAGCTGTGTTCTAGCTCTGGCTTGCTAGTAACCACCATTGTTGACTTTTCCTAAGAAACAGAATTAACTCTTAGCTCTGTTTGCTCTTTATGTAGGGTGGGAATGATCTTTCTTCCCTGACCTCTCCCCGGTTACGTCACAAAGATGTCATCATAGTAAAATTACCCAGTAAAATGATCACTTTTGAACTAGGCCTTTCAAATTCTATTGCTATGTACCCTGATAATTATTGGATATATATGTTGTATAAATAAAATATTTATTATACTATGAATCAGGTACTATGCCAGATACTTTCCTTACCTTATTTCATTTAATGTCCACATAACCCTGAGTAGGTAAAGCTATTAGGCCCATTTAAAAAATGAAGAAACAGACTCAGAGAAGTTAAAAGTTTTGCACTTAACACAGCTCATAAGTGGTGGAGGGGTGGAGATCTCTTGACCTGGCCTCCAAAGAGCCTGAGCTGTATTGCAGATCTTTCTGAGTCAAGATATAAACAGTATGGCTACAAATGAAAAGAAAGTGATCGCCTACAAAGATGGTGCTATCTACAGAATTATCGCTACCTGGAGAAATTTACCAACTGCTGAGCACTTCCTATGTGGAGTGTGTGTAGTGGAGATGAGCTATAGCATGTCATTTGTTCTTTCTTCCCAAACTTGCATTCACTTTGTCCTCTCCAGGGACAAAACGAGATGACAGAACCAGCTAGAGAGTCATTACAAGCAAATAGTATGACTGAGTAGTAGGTAATAAGGATTTGAGCCTTTTAACTTTACATCCTAATGGAGCAGCAAGTAGGATAGATAAAATATTAGAAAATACCTATTCATGCTGAGATAAGTTGTAGGTAGCTACTGGTATCATTAATTATAATTATTAAGCGTCTCAGAACAACTGAGTTTCAAAGTATCATAAATCATCAGTTGAAACAGCCTTTTGAAGATTTGTGTTCTGATTTTTCATTATTCTTTGCCCAAGAGTATTTGCAAAGAAGTGAAAGTCTCACATTGTTTCTTTTTGGTACCTTTAGGTGTTGACTGCTGATTTCAGGAGACAGTCAGCACTATAAATCTGGGAACCTTCTGCACTTTGTAATTTTTTAAATGTGTCTTGAACATGTGTTTTCTGAATTTTAGCGTTAGACAGTATAGTCTGAAAATCAAGAGATCCCATCTTCAGTAACACCTTTCACATGAAGATCAAAGTGCTTTATTAGCAAGTAGCAACAACCTTAACTTCCCAATTAGGACAACAACTTCAGAGGTGATAAGCAAGGGAGATTGCTCAGGAAAAGCAACAGGGACAGACAAACAGAATAACAAGTAACCACGGCCAATCCAAAACACACTGGAATTCTTTTTCCAAATGTGAGCAGGTCATCTGCAGTGCCTTCCTTTAGAAAGGAAGGTGAACGGAAGGTATATTTGAGGATGTTGATGCTCCATAAAGAGCTTACCCGATTCTTAGTCTATTCAATTTATTCAGCAATTGTCGCACTGTGTATTTATCAACCCCTAGTTGTGTACTTGGTATAATGTTTTTCATGTTCCTAGATTAAAAATACCCAAAAATCTGCCATTAGCAAGTAGACTTAGAGGTCTTTAACAAATAGATTCATGAAAAAGCTAAACGCAAGGCATATGGATTCAAATTTGTACCTCAGTGAAATTACAAATGTTTATGTTGTCGACCTTCTGGGGTTACTTGTAGATAGACAAAACTGCACATGTTAATTCTGTGACTGCTTGAATACTGTAATAGCACTATATTTCCTTTTAAATATTTTAAAATATAGGCTTATCTTTTTAAAAATAATTCCAAATCAGTAAGTGGTTTCTCAATATTTGATTTATTCTAGGATTAACACTAATTGATGAAGATCTGCTATTTTTTTTCTGTCATGCATGAGTAAGTGGTCTAAGGCTGTTACTGATTTCTCTTGCCAGGTCCTAGTCAGTTTGTCTGAGGTATTCAAATTTTCTCAATGTCCTCCTGGAGGGCAGGCACCTCATCCATTTATCAGTAAAACCCCGTAACCAATATGCAGTAATTCCTTGACAAAGGTTTGTTTTACTTTTCCATTGCACATTATGTCACAGAATTTTGATTCAACAGGCCCCTAAAAGTCAATAGCAGGCTCCAGTTTGTGTTAAAATCTATTGCATAGGGGTCCAGGTGGCAAGAAACATTTATACCAAGATCATCTAATATACAGATGAATGCTATTCAGGGTTCTGCTCTAGTGTCACCTCCTCAGAGAGGTGTCCCTGGGCCACTCTGTGTAAAATGGTCCTTCTCTGTCCCTAACTTTTATCTCACCTTACAGTATTTATACCTTCCTGACATTTACTTTTTTCATTGTTTGCCTCCCTCACTAGACTGTATGGGGAAGAGATTTTGTCCACTATAACCCAGAGCTTAGAACAGTACCTATCACTAAATGAAGAAATGAACCAAGTAAACATTATAATGTTCATACATTTAAAGAGTGAAATGATTAATCTTCCCCCCAATAGGGATTGTCTTGAAAGAAACTGTAGGATCTATTGTTTTAAATGACTCCAAAGTGTGGTTAATGGGGATTTTGTTTTTCATTGTGCTAAATGGGATTTCTTTTGGATGATTGTTTTTTTCCCCCTGGAATTTATGTTTGGTACACACATTTCAAATTGTAGAGAAAATTATTTATAGCCCCAAATGTCAAAGGATGAAACTGTTTGCATATAGTTAAGCTGTTCACTGTCCAAATAAGCTTTGTATTTTTCTTGCAAGTCATCAATAGTCTCCAGTGTGTGTCAATTTTAGCAGCTCTTCATGCTCACCCGAGCCAATTAGTCCCATCTCTGGATTATTGCTGAAAACTTCCAGGTCAGTTTCACTTCTATAATTGTTTAATGACTTTGTCTAATTTGCCAGAATACTTCTTGTCTTACAGGGCTACCTGTCTTCCCCATCAAAACAACTGAATTTGGACTCCTGAGTTGATGAACTCCAAGCTCCCTTAGAAATCTGATGTTCCATGATCCATAGACTTACTGCAATTCATAATTATTTTAATTATTTATGTATTTACTTGATGTTTTGACTGCTTCTGCCACTACAATGTAAACTCTGAATAAGGGGACTGTGTTTCTTTTGTGTATCTCCATCTGCACAGTTCCTGGCATAAAGCGAGTACTCAATAAATATTGTCGTATGAATGAGTGAATGCATATCCTTCATCACTCTTGAAAAATGAATTGATATTAGGGTATTATATTACATTAAGAATGGCAGAAGAATCTGGTATCTCTTCTATCTCTTTCTGAGGTTGTAAAGTCCTCAGTTTCTCTGGAAATACCAATATTGTAATAAAATATATACTTAAAACAGTAATTAGTATCTGTCAATTATGGTTATTCTTAAGTCTCAGTCTTTATTCAAGATCAGCAGCTTCTGCAGCGATGACCGTCTTCCTGCAACCTTCCCTCGATCTCAGTCTTGGGTCAATAATTTGTTTTGCCATTCACAGAATCTCAAATGGTATAAATTCCCAGCTCAACTAAGGGCAGAAAGCATGTTATATTAAACAAGTTATGATGAGTAATTATGGCTGTCACCAGGTATCATGACTAATCGGGAACAAGAATCAAGAATGTATTATTGAGTAGGGTATAGTAAAGGAGGATGAAGGCTTAGGTAAATAAAAAGTTTGCCAAAATTCCATGTTCAAGGCATTTGAAGTACTTCAGTTTGTTTTAGGGTACTTCTCTTTGGTTTTCTTGTGAGACAGAATAATGATGCATACCAAAGTGAGCCAGTTAGCAGCAGTCTTCCTGCTGACCTCCTGATATTGCTCCTTATATTCCACTTTTTTCTTAGCACTAAATTTTGATTATCTAACCCATTGAAAACAGAATTATTGATGCATACACAAAATCATAAATGATGTCAATTATTGGCAGGTTGTGACAGTGATGGAATATATCACAAGTTTTAAAAAAGAATAATTATTTTGCTATTGTTATATTATCACTATATCTTTCATGAATTTTGTTTCTCTGCTATTTGGAGAACTGTAGTCTTACCTTTAGGCTGGTTCTACATTTGAGAATTGGATTATTTAAGGTCCTAATATCATTTGTGTGTTCTAGGCAACCAAAATGAGTTTTTCATTAGCAAATATGAGAAGAGCATGATATAGTTTGTATGTTTGTCCCCATCCAAATTTCATGTTGAATTATAATCCCCAGTTTTGGAGATGGGGCCTGGTTAGAGGTGACTGGATCATGGGGATGGATTTCTCGTGAATGGTTTAGCACCACCTCTTGGTGCTGTCATCACAAGAGTGAGTGAGTTCTCATGAGGTCTGGCTGTTTAAAAGTGTTTGTCACCTCCTTCTCTCTTTCTTGCTCTTGCTTTCACCATGTGACATGCCTATTGCCCTATCACCTTCAACCATGATTGAAAGCTTCCCGAGGCATCACCAGAAGCTGAGCAGATGCCAGCATCATGCTTCCTGTAAAGCCTGCAGGACTGTGAGCCAATTAAACCTCTTTTCTTTATAAATTACCCAGTCTCCAGTATTTCTTTATAGCAATGTGAGAATGACCTAATACAGAGCACTCACACTTCAAAATCATAACTAAGCTACTCACTCACTTGTTTTTCACCTACTTCATGCCAAATACTGTGTTAGGATCTGGGGATACAGTGGTATCATAGATTAAAGGTGGCCAAAAATTATTTGATACTGCTCTCATCAAGAGGTGGGATCTATGTCCTTCCCCTTGAATCTAGGCAAGCTCTGTGACTGCTTTGACCAACTGTGTATGACACAAGTGACACTGTGACAATTTCTGGACCGAGGTCTTAAGAGACTGGCATTTTCCATTTCCTGTCTCTTGGAACACTCACTCTTGGAGCCCTAGGCTACCATATAAGAGCTCTGACAAACCTAAGGCTAGCTACCATGCCAGTAGGAGGCCCAAGTAGTCAAATAGAGAGGCTACCTGTAGAGAGAAGGATTTCCATCTGCTGTCCAGCTGTTCCAGCCCCCAGTTATTTGAGTCATCCCAGCTGAGGCTTCCAACATCATGGAGCAGAGATAAGCCATGCTAGCCATGCCTTATCTGAATGTCTGACCCATGGACACATGAAATAGGATGATACTGAATTGTTTTAATCCATTACTTGGAATAATTTGCTACATAGCAGTAGATATTCAAAACAAGAAGAGAACAAATCGGACTTGGTCTTTGTCCTTACAGAACTTAAGATTTAGAAATGATGACAATTCAGAGCTAACATTGTACATCCTAGGGTGAACCAAGAAACTGAAATGCAGCAATTCCAAAGAAAGCTAGAAGAAACCCATCATCTTGTTTCATTTTTTTTTGTTTGTTAATATTGCTATTATGTGCCTAGTGCTGTACTAAATTTGGTCCTAATTCTAGAAATTTTCAATTAAGGGTAGGCATTCCACCAGAGTGGGCAGAAGAGGTCAACACAATTGATTCAGCAGGACTGTTGCAAGATTTTAGATCTTTAAGCTGTTCTTAAAATTTAGTCTAAGTTATAGACATAATAATCAAATTCCTGTGAACATACACATTCTTCTCATAAAATGTGGACTTTTTTCCTACTTTGGTGGGACCTGGATTATCTGATATAATGGGTGGGATGTTAAGACATCATAGGTTAAGATCCACTGGCCCAGAGGAGTTTATTAGCCTAAGGTGTGAGGCAGAGTGTATACCAACTTATTCATGAGATATGCAAAGGTACTCCAGCGAACTAAGGGGAGAAATATTGTTCCATTAATGTGATTTCTAGATCATGTTCAGCCATATTTTTCCTCTTTTTAAACCACTATAATAAAAGTCCAAAAATTAAGTGAAATGATAATGTTGGGTATTTAAAGGCTCTCAGGGAAAAAGATCAGAAAGAAAAACAAACACTTAAGATCTTTCCTTGGAAAGCTACAGAAACTGTATAGACCAGAAATCACAAACTCAAATGCCAGCAAGGCCAGGCATGACATTGAAAGTGAAGGATGTGAGTCAAGTGAGTGGTGAGCTAGAAAGGCATGCCATGTCCCATCCAGAGGGGCAGCTGGCCCTTAGCGTCAGACCACCTATGCCGTGCCCATGCATCCTAGGTTGCCCATGCATCCCAAGCTGTGTAAATTTTCTAGAGAAGGAAGATATTCTGATTTTTATGTTGGATCTCCTAATTTCTAAATGTCAGGACAAACAAAATACATCTGTGGGCTGATTTTAAGCAACCTCTGATATGGACATCTGACACGGACTGACGTGAGGATCAGCCTCTCATGGTTACAAAACAGACAGATGAGTTTGGTTAGACCTTGCTGTCAGCCGCTGCACTAACCCTGGTAAGATTTTGTTTTTTTAAATGCACTTCTCCACTAGTGATGGCGAGTGAAATGTCTGGCTTTGCAAATTACTGCTGTCATTTAGTTTAATGTACTCCTGTTTTTACATATTTATAAAAACCTTTTACATTATTAATAGTGATTAAATGCTTAGACACTAAAGATCAATAATGCTTCTGTTCACCTATTTACATTTTTAAAAAGTAATAAGTCATACAGGGCTCGTAGAATATGTGGTTTACTTTGCAGTCATGTTTGGAGTAATTGAAGAAAACAAACTCGAGCTACAGGATATAAATTGCATTTAGGAAAAAAAATGGCAACTCAGTTTAGTTTGCCCAAGATCTTCACCATGGGCAGGTTGCACGTTCACATTGTTGTTACACCATCACACGGCACAGAACATACATATTCCATGGGCTTTCACATGTGGGTGCAGCTAACTCAAAACAAGAAGGTCTGGTCTCTCTTGGATGCACAAGGATAAACAATTTTTTAGCTTTTGTGTGTCCTTGCAACACTTAGTCACCTGTGTGCCACCATCTTTAGCTCCAAAGGTTTCTGATGGTGGCAACATTCAGCAGCAAATCAGCTGTGTGGGTCGCATTTTGCCGGTGGGCAAACAAGCCCCTTCAAAATGCTTTCTTCACCCGCCTACCCAGCTCTCTCTCAATTATGCAGCAAAAACTAAAAAGCAAAGTGGTTTGTTCACCTGATTAGGGCACGTAAGTGTCCTAGATCTGCCTGAGGAGAGCAATCCTACAGTCCGAGATGTATAAGAGCCATAAGTATTTCAGATTCAGCTAGCCCAGCTTTCTAGGTAGCCAAAATGGCCCAGCATAGTGGTTTAGAGACTAGGCTGTCAGCACCAGTTCAAATTCTGGGTTTGAAATCTGACTGACACTCATTAATTGTGACCCTGAACAAGTCATTTACTGGGCATCTCTGTTCTTATTTCCTCACTGACAAATGGAGATAGTAATAGTACCTACCATATAGAGTTTTTGTGAGGATTAAATAACACATGTAAAAGTTTAGCATGAGATCTTTGACATAACAAATGCCCAAGGACAATTTACATGTATCAAAAGGGCCATTTCATGAGTCACTCAATTGTGATCTACAAAGAAAAAATTCATTAGCACTGATGTGAAGTTTGTAAATGATGTCACTGAAATGTATTAAATTGAACTGGATTTTTAAAATGTCATTTGGTTTCTAAGTTTCTTGTGTTGACCCAAATACCATTTACCTAGTATAAATTTGGTTCACGTCACCAGGCTTATTTAAGGACCCATTGAAATGGGGCAGCTGTGGCGTAATGGAAAGGTTACAAGAGTTGCTACAATGCAAGCTTTCTGCATGTGTGATTTGGGGCAAGTTATTTAATCTCTCTGAACCTCAGTTTCCTTATATATAAAATGCACCTAATACAAGTATCTACTTTACAGGGATAATGTGAGGATAAAAGGACATAATGTATGTTTGTTTGCTTTGTAAACTAAAAAGTACTATATAGATGTAAGAGACTGTAGCTATTATGATTTATATATATGATCAGAGTTGGACTTATTTTGCCCAAAGATATCCCAAATAAAAATGCATGTGTTGATTTTTTAGAGGAAATAGAATTAGATTGTTTGTCCTCAGCTACTTTCCTCACGAAAAGCCTTTGCCTTTTCTGATAGAATGGATATATTTGTAAGAGCTGAGACCCCTGGATGAAGGAGACCCATCGTTCTGAATTTAAATGTGACTTGCAGAGCCAAATGATAACTTGGAGCATTTTACAAAAGAATGAGGGAAACTCAATCAAACCAGGAGGAGGAGAAGGGCATTAACCACCACAAGAAATAGGTTTATTCACTGTGAGCGGCTGGCAAGTGCTGCTGATGCATGAAGCTAAACCGCAGGGATTTAAGTTTGTCCTCACTTTTCTAAGTTTATTGCTCACATGCTCTGCTCTGGGTCACAATGACTTGTCTCTTGTCTCTCTTAGGTCCTGACTTTCTCCCCTTACTTGAGTTTAGTGAGTCATTTAACACTTCTCCATGTCATGGAGGTTGTTATTTCTTTCACTTCATTTCTTTTTTTTGGATCAACTTTTCTCTATGAGTGAAGAAAGCTACAGAGTTGATGTCTTACCTCTACCTTAAATAGGAAAATAGGGATAATGGTTGCTTTTTGTTCTTTTTGTTCCTCTGGTGTATAATAAATAAGTCTCAACTATCTAAATAATCACTTTGACTATACCACATCTGAAAGTCACTGCAGAGTTGTTATTGAAGCTGGAAGAAATACTTCAAAATGGAGATGACTGAATCTCTTGGAAGAAGGAAAACTTTGACTACATCCCCTGGCAGAAAAGCCCTTTCTTGTGATTCACTGGCAGTTGGATTTTGGGTTTTGCCAGAGACCTAGAGAGTCAGAACTACACAATAAAAAAAAAAAATTTAAAACTTTTAAGTTTCAATAACAGTTCTAGTATACAACTGAAGGGAAGGGAGTTGAGAGTTTGAAATTTCCATGCACATCTTATTTTTCCCCTTTTCTACTATGTATAGGTCAAGATGGAGTTGTAATTTTCTTAGATTGTCACTGATATCAATATAAACTCTTGACCAAGTTATTCTTGGGGAATGATAACTCCCACCAGGCTGCAACTGAGGGAGTGGGATGTAGACAGGAGTTCCTGGACAAATGCTTTCCATGTTTCTTAAAAATTCCTATTTGCAATAGTCTACAAAGCCAGTGAAATATTGACTTGTGGAATGAATACAGGAGAACATTTTTGTGCCTGGAAATGTTGACTTTAGTGACTTACCTCTAGTGCTAATTAGTAAAATATATCATCGCTGAAGATGAATTAAAGAATAACAGTGAGCAAATTCATGTTATTACACTTCATATAAGTAAGCTTATTTTAAAAAAAATATTTGCCTTATGGGTTGGGCTTTGGTCTGAGGTCTTAAGTGACAATTCATGCATTTGAGCTTTCCTGGAAGACAGATTTTTCACGAGTCTTGCATTTCACACTAGGATGTCAAACTTATTCAACTCTTTCCTATGGAAACATTTTTCATCATGAAATAAAACTTAAAATTTAGTTTTTGAAATTCAAGATTTTTTCAATGAATCAATCCAGAAGCTAAACAATAAATTTGCAAATTATACTTCCCTCCTGTTTTTGTTATTAAAAGCCATATTATATATATACATACACAAACATACACACATAATTTTATGATACACAATCTCTAGAAATGAGTTTTTTCCTTAATCAGTAAGGGTTTTGGCTTTCCAGAGAAGTCCTAAAAAGAAATGAACGTGGATTATGTGGAATGGGAAGTAACCTGATCCTTAGAAGATATCTTCCTTTCATAGTTCAGGAAAAACATGACCATTGTTCATTAAGGAATAAAATAAATACATATGTACCTGCTGTCAAATGACACCTCAGGAGGAATGACATGAGTACTGTCCTTGCCAATGAGGAATTTGATTCGATCATAAAAAAGTCTTGAAGTGTGCTGAGAGAAGAGAGTTTGGCTTTGCTGAATGAGGTCAAGAGGATCTGGTGAGCCCTGGCAGAGAGGACTTATATAACAGTTGCTTTGTTGACAACAATCAGGATCCACACAGTCGGTTAAACCATCTGGAAATAAAACCCAAAACCGATATTGATTATTTAGCTTCAAGAGAAAAATATAGTTTAAAATATACATAAATGGAGAAAATTCTAAAATATAGCCAAAGATAATCAACCTTGTTTTGAGTTCCGAATTTGTTAAATTCACATTTCTCATGAATTATCACTCACTCTGAGTTCACATGGCACCTCAGAGAAATTCAAAGTATTTTGTTCATAAATTTTTCTTTCCTGAGTTATCCAGCATTTATCAGCTGGAGAATATAGTTTATATAGTTATTGTTTAGAGTTTGGGTAAACAATTCTATTACATATCACTGTTTAGAAATTTCTTCTTCCTCAGTGAGACCATTCTTTCCGAATGCGATGATTTCTTGTAAGTACACCTAGTACATCTATGAGCACACAATTAACAAGTACTTGCTACCTGAATTTGTATTTTTAAAAAAAATCCTCCCAATATTGTTGTCTACTGGTAATGCTCAAAATAGAGGTTGGGATTCTCATGGTGAAAAAAGATATTTCGAGCAATGATTTTCAAATCTGTTGTCAATTACCTAGGGAGCTTATAAAATATGCATATTCTTGAGCTCCACCTACTGACTCAGAATTTTTACAGAGCCCAGGATTATGCATACTTAATCTGGGTGATTCTGAAGCATACTAAAGTTGCAGAACCAGTTTTTTAAGGAATTTATAGAAGGAACTAGAGTTAACATGCCTAACAGCAGTTTTTTGATGCAATTACTATTCTATTTTATTTATTTTTTGAGACGGAGTCTCTCTCTGTCGCCCAGGCTGGAGTGCAGTGGCACAATCTCGGCTCACTGCAAGTTCCGCCTCCCGGGTTCACGCCATTCTCCTGCCTCAGCGTCCCAAGTAGCTGGGACTACAGGCGTCTGCCAACACACCCGGCTAATTTTTTGTATTTTTAGTAGAGACGGCGTTTCACCGTGTTAGCCAGTATGGTCTCCATCTCCTGACCTCTTGATCCGCCCACCTCGGCCTCCCAAAGTGCTGGGATTACAGGCGTGAGCAACCGCACCCAGCCGATGCAATTACTACTAAATCTGACATATATGAATGCGACGACTTTCTCTGTTTCATTTTCTGGCCCTTCACCATTTGCTGTAGACTGCTGAATCCACTGTTGTACCACAAATAAACCTCATACAAAGGCTTTGTTCTTTGGTAGAGAAATGATATAGGGAACAGGGATTGTGAGGCAGGGAGACCACTGAGAATCTAACAGGTGCAAAATACTGTTAGGTGCTTGCAGAGGTGAAGAGATAAAAATACCCTTTTCCTGTTTTCAAGAGCTCTGGGCTTAGTAGGAGAAACAGATATGTAAACAGCTAACTCTTATACTAGCAAAAATGTAAGAAGTGCTGTAAGAGAGTTACATGCAAAGAGAAGGGGTTGGAGTGATTAACTGAGCATATGGACACTTCATTCCGTGCCCCATAAGCAAAAAAATTAAAGTTCTTCCCAGGTCCTTAAAGAAGGCAAGTGGCTCTAATTCAGTTGTTTAACAAGGGTAAATATAAAGACACTAATCTTCTTGGCTTGCCTTGGAATAGGAAGGCTCGGATGGATCACCGTCTCCTTAAGGCTGCTGCTGCAGCAAGTTACTAGCACTGATTTCCTGCAGCTCTTTTGCTTGCTCTCTCTCCCCTACTTGTCTGCTCCCGTGGAGTCAGAGGCGGGTGTACCACAGCTGGGGGCAATGAAAGCGAGGAACACCAAGAGAGTAGACGTTTGGAACAGCAGCCCTAGGGCACCCAGGAAATATTTTTCCCCACATGTGGTCCTTTCAAATTCCCTGTACTATAGACACTACTTTGATTTAAAATGCAGTTTGCTTTTTTTCTTGCCGTCCCTGTTTGTTCAATGTGTTTTTGCCCCTGATTTCTATTTCTCTGTATACATATTTTTTTCATTGATGACTTTTTAGTGTGAATTTGTTTCAATAAGAAGTTTCTTTCTGCTTCCCCTTTTCCCATCATTCAGCAAATTATATTAACAGATTTTTTAGGGATTTTAGATACCACTACCACCTCTCCCTCCAATACGCTGTTCTCAGCCTCTTATTAGCACATTATCTCTTTACTCTGCTAATTAAACATCTGGATGCGCTCAAAAGCTGGCAAAAATATCAGGCTGATTAAGAGAGTTCTCTGATGTCTGGAATTGGTGCATAATGCACTAAACAATGAAAAACTGCTTTTCAAATGGGCAGTCACTTTTACATTTTTATTGAATAGTGAATTTGTTATTATTGAGCTAATATATGTGGAAGTATCCAGTGTCATGCCTGGCAAATATTAACAAATACACTAGTAATAATCACATTGGGCAGTCACAGGTTTCAACCTGTCAACCACAAAATTCCGACTTATTTTTGAAAATAAATTGATTTTAAATAAATATTAATGCCAAAAACGATCTTAAAAAAAACTTAAAAAATCTAAACATAGAACCAATTCATAATTGGGACTCACATTCTCATCTAGTAATGTTCTATACATTCCAAGCTAATGTTTCATATTTAATCATTGCCTATTATGTAGGGCTGACCCTTTAAGACCTCTGTTTTCTGAGACATCAGCAAGGCTCCTGTTGAGTCTAGAAAGACCTCAGGCAAGCCGACCAATAATGGCATGCAAACCCCGTATTATAATTTGTAGGTAAGTCCAGTACACGGGCAAAGATGAACTTACCAATAATCACATTGACTAACACCCCATATAGTACGTCTAGACTGTTGCAAAGAAGTGCAAATGACAATTACACTGAACGTGTGCCTTGTTTTTTGGCTATTAACAGTTTTTTTTTCTTCTAATTGTTCAGAATTGGAAGCTGTGGCACCCTACTGACAGCCAAGCTCAGCGTCGTCAGATATGGGCATGTCAAATATTAACTGATTTTTACTTTTAGGGCCTGTTCTCTTCAAAGGAATAAAAATACTAGGTAGCTAAAAAAGAGGGAGGTTACACTGACTTGAAGGACTATCTATGGCATTCATTGATCCTAGCTTTGCCAACCAGTTTGGGACTTTGCCAGTTGGCTCAATTGGTGTTGATGAAGCACTGGTTTCTTTGCTACGTGATCAAGTCATCACTAGTAAACTTATGCCTACTGATTGTATGCCCTTGGCTGAAAGGGGAAATGGATGAAGGAATATGAGTGATACAGGGGAAACCCATACTTTCTAATCCTGAAAATGAATTTACAAATATATATCCTTTAGAGACAGCACTTGTATCATCACCTTGATAATAATGGGCGGTTAATTCACGGTAGGTTATATAAAAGGATTTGAAAACACGTACGGATTAGTTAATATTTGCCAGGCACTAGGTACATCCACGTATATTATCTCAACAAATCCCGTCAACAAGCCTGTTAGGTTGATATTCTCATCCCTATATTACAAACAAAGAAGGGGAGGCTAAATGTAGTTGCAGTGGGAAGTAACCTGGGAGTCATATGAACACCTAGTGTTATGCATGCAAATCACACATTCAACATCATCATCTAAACAGTGTGTATTACTAGTACTGATCTAGGCTGTAGGACTTCCAAGTGCATGACTATACGTAGGTATTTAGAGCACATGAAGTGGTTAAGGTAAAAAACAAAACAAAAGAAAACAAAAACAGACTACTTTGGCTCTATTTTTTTTTTTTTTTGAGACGGACTTTTGCTCTGTCGCCCAGGCTGGAGTGCAGTGGCATGATCTCTGCTCACTGCAACCTCTGCGTCCTGGGTTCAAGTGATTCTCCTGCCTCAGCCTCCCGAGTACCTGGGATTACAGGCACCTGCCACCATGCCCAGCTAATTTGTTGTATTTTTAGTAGAGATGGGGCGTCACCATGTTGGCCAGGCTGGTCTCGAACTCCTGGCCTCAGGTGATCAACCTGCCTTGGCCTCCCAAACTGTTGGGATTACAAGCGTAAGCCACCGGGCCAGCCCTGCTTTGGCTCTAAGCTTAACGTTGCCACTTACAATCTGTAGAATCCTAGACAAGTCAGTTCCTCATTTGTAAGATGTAAATAACAATAATACTAACTCTACAGGTTGTTGTAAGTATCACACGCTATAATAAAGATGAGATTGGGTGCACTCAGGGTGGTATAGCCATAGACTGGAGAACATTAGGCTAAGTGAAATAAGTCAGTCATAGAAGGGAAAATACTCCATGATTGCTCTTATATGAGGCATCTAAGATAGTCAAACACATAGAAGTAGACAACAGCATGGTGGTTACTTGGGGATTGGTTATGGGGATATGAGGAGTTGTTTAATGGGTATAAAGTCACAGTTATAAGATGAGCAAGTTCTCGTACAACATAGTACTTATAGTTAATAATGAGGTATTGTGCAGTTAACAATTTTTTTAAGAGGGTAGACCTCATGTTAAGTGTTCTTAACACACACACACTCCCCTACACACACACACACATACACACACACTCCACCCCAGAACAAAGGGACAAGAAGAAAACCGTTGGATGTAATGGATATGTTTATTACCTTGTTTGTGGTGATGGTAACATGAGTTTATACATATGTGTAAACTGACCAAATTATTCACATTTATTATGTTCAGGTTTTGTACACCATTTATACCTCAATAAAGCTGGAAAGGTAATCAGAATAAGCTTACTATCTAGTACATAACCAGCACGTGATAAATGTTAGCTGTTGTTATTATATCAAATTCTAAAACATACAGACTGCAAAGAATCTAAGGATAGAGTCTTAGGGGTGGATGTCAATGGTTTGCAATGGCAGCTTAAAGTGTTCAACCCCTTTTATTGAAGTTGCCTTATCACTGGCCAGAGGGTAATTGATTTCTGTGTAGCACGTTCCAGTTGTTGGAATGTGTTCATTTTACGAACTATGCTTGGTTAGGTTGTCAGGTAGGTAGGATCTTATGTGACTCTGAGTAGACAAACACTAATACTACAGAAACTTTTCATTCATTGGATTTGATTGATTCAGAATTTGTCACCATTTGGACAGGGGTTGGATTTAAGCTTAAGCTTTTCAGCATCTGTAGAACAGTGGGTCTGCTGAGCAAATTAATAGTGAAAATAAAATGGAAGGGCTGTTCATTCCAATGACTCAGTAAAGCAAAGTCTTCTTAGGCATTTTGGAAAGCCATAAGCAATGAACTAACTATAAATCATTCATAACTCTTTACTAAAGCAGGCCTCCTACTAGGCACTCCTGTTAGCTTAGTTGTTGCCCTTATATGTATTGAAGGTAATAGGACTGTATTTCCTCTGGAAATAGTCTATAATTCATATTCTTCATTTATTCAGGCGGATTTTCACCCCTGGATTTTACTGTATTAGAAAAAAGAAAGTGAGAGAGACTCAAGTGCACTCAGGATTTGGCCTGCCCAAATCATTATTGTTGCTATAACCACACACCATTAAACTTTTCTGGGTTGGGAAAATATGTTGTTTGTATGCCACTAATGTTCATGTCCTCCTGGTGCCTACCTACCATTGATGGCTTTTCATATCACTTAGAATAAAAGCCTAAGTCTCAACAATGACTTATTATCTCACAGTCTGATTCTTTGCCATCTCCCTCTTACCTCTCAGATCTTACCTCTTCTGATCCACCCAATCTCCTTCCCACTCCTCTGGCTGTTCCTTAATTTCCCAGGCAATGTTATCAGGATGTTTGCACACACTATTCCTGTGCCTGGAATGTTCTTCTCCCTGGTATCAACATGGCTTAACCTTCACCTCCTTTGGGTCTTTATTCAAATGTCATCTTCTTAGTGAGATTTTCTCTGGCTACCTTATTTAAAATTTCCCCATCCTACACTCCCTGTCCTTCCTTTTCCTGCCTTATTTTAATTTTAATTTTTTTAATTTTAAATTTTTGTGGGTACATAGTAGGTGTATATATTTATGGGGTACTTGAGATATTTTGATACAGGCATGCAATGTATAATAATCTCATCATGAAAGATGGGTTATCTATCCCCTCAAACATTTATCCTTTGTGTTACAAACAATCCAATTATACTGTTTTAGGTATTTTAAAATGCACAATTAAATTATTGACTGTAGTCACCCTGTTGTGCTATCAAATAGTATGTCTTGGCCAGGCGTGGTGGCTCATGCCTGTAATCTCAGCACTTTGGGAGACTGGGGGGGGGGGTGGATCACCTGAGGTCAGGAGTTCGAGACCAGCCTGGCCTATATGACGAAACCCTGTCTCTACTAAAAATACAATAATTAGACGGGCGTGGTGGTGGGCATCTGTAATCCCAGCTACTTGGGAGACTGAGGCAGGAGAATCACTTGAACCCAGGAGGCAGAGGTTGCAGTGAGCTGAGATAGCACCATTGCACTCCAGCCTGGGCAACAAGAGTGAAACTCCATCTCAAAAAAAAAAAAAAAAAAAGTAGGTCTTATTCATTCTTTCTAACTATCTTTTTGCACCATTAACCATCTCCAATTCCCCTTTAAATCCCCATTACCCTTGCCAGCCTTTGGTAACCATCTTGCCTTTAAAAAAAAAACAAAACAAAAACAAATTTTCTTCATCACATTTACCACCTTCTATCATAATATGTATTTTTAAAATTTGGTTTAATTTCTGCCTCTTGTAACTAGAATATAAGCTTTATGGAAGCATGAATTTTATCTTTTTTATGCATTGCTATTTCCTCAATGACTAGAACAGTACCTGGCTTAAAGTAAGCATTCAAGGCCCAGCACGGTGGCTTACGCCTGTAATCCCAGCACTTTGGGAGGCCGAGGCAGGCAGATCACTTGATGTCAGGAGTTTGAGACAAGCCTGGCCAACATGGTGAAAACCCATTTCTACTAAAAATACAAAAATTAGCTCGGGGGTGAGGGTGGCATGCACCTATAGTTCCAGCTACTTGGGAGGCTCAGGCAGGAGAATAGCTTGAAACCAGGAGGCGGAGGTTGCAGTGAGCTGAGATTGCACCACTGCACTCAAGTCTGGGTGACAGAGCGAGACTCTATCCTCCCCCCCAAAAAATGGACATTCATTATATATTTGAATAATGAATAAATGGATGCCATAAAAGTCCTATTTCTATGACATTTGTAAATGTGCCCAGAGATTAACAAATGTCCAACTAATATATCAAATTGTTATTAATAGATTCTTCATTGATAACACACTTTTATTGCCCACTTTAAATGACTGTATTTCAACTCTTTTCTCATTCATTTTCATCACTGCAAAGTAGACAGATGTCAAGTATCAGTAGCCTTAGTTGGTAGATAATGTGATGGGCCCAGTCATACAGTGGTGAACAGTTACAGAGTTGAGATTTTCTACTTTGCAGTTGCATCTGGAGGCACTTGGGCAGTTTAGGCTCTTATAACTAAGTGATGATCCATTAATAAATGCGTTGCTTCAAAATTAAAGGGGTATGGTGAGAAAAGAATAATTAGAAATATGCTTTCTGATGCCAAGTCTTTTGTCTCCAACCAAATCTCAAAAGTAAATGTGAAGATGTCTGCCTCTTAAATAGAGTAAATGTTATAAATTCATTGTTCCTTCTCTTTCATTTTCCTATTTATTAAACACTGAAGCATGCTGGTGCCATTCTAAACATGAGGCTCATTGATCCATGAGCTTGTATGTGTTCATAACTCACCCATGGTGCTGTTTTCTGGATCTAGAAACACTATATCATAAAAGAGGCTTGCAAATAGCTATTGCTCTTAATGAATGGTGACTTGTTATGAAGAATGATTCCTGGAAGATCATTCTCTTTTAGGCAATTAACTTATTGATTTTACCAATGAATATGAATATAGACCACTGGAAGAGTTTATGCCAGAGAAGCTTGGACAAACGTGATAAATACTTAAAAGATCAGAGAAAAAAGGCTGTTTGGATTAAACACTCTTACTCTACATTTTTTGAGCCTCCTTGAAAATACTTCCACAATATCAGAGACCACTTTCCTTCCTCCATAAGTCGAGTGAATGAAATGGAATCTTTGTATGGTAACTG